>NC_083596.1:44528713-44701213 GCF_027579695.1 Neoarius graeffei
CTACTGGATCTAGTGCCACTCCCAATTCCTGTTGTTTGTTGCTGTTTTTTGTGAGCAATTGTCCTTATTTAACTCTGTCTTTATTCTATTACATTTTATTATATTCTAGATTATTATATGTTTCTATATTCTATATTATTATATTTATTATATTCTATTTTTATGATAGCTGTCTTTATTCTCTTATATTTTATTCTTTTTTCTTTACTTAACCAATATTTATCTATATTTTACTCTGTACTTGAGCTGCTTCCACTCCTGAATTTCCACTCATGGGGATAAGTAAAGGAATTATCTTATCTTATCTTATCTTATCTTATCTTAAATAAGTGAGCAAGATGATTTGCCCATAACTCTGACACTAGTCTATAAAAAAGTCCTTCCCTACGTCATTATCATTCTAGAATGAATGGAAGGCCTACTCCAGATTCTGAACAAAGTCGGCCATGTATTGATCGTTTCGTATCATGTCATGTCATATATGATGTCATGTCATATATCATGTCATATCATATGTCATATATGATGTCATATGTCATATCATATATCATGTCCTGTCATATCATATCATATCATATCATATATCATATCATATCATATCATATCATATCATATAATATCATATCATATCATATCATATCATATATCATATCATATCATATATCATATCATATCATGTGGAAGCCTTAGGTACATAACTTAGACTAAATGAAGAACCCTTAAGCGTTTTCCATGTGGGAAAGGCCTTAAAGAACATCTGTCATACACTACATACAGTACATATCAAAAATGGTGAACAAGAAGTACAGTCCTCCTAGGATACTGGAATTAGAATTATTCAAGTGTACTATTTTGACCTACTATTTAGTATGATATTACACAGTTTGTACTGTAGCCATGGTAACCACTGACCAGTTGTATTTTTTTTGAGCAGGTATGGTTCCAGAACCGGCGCTCAAAGGAAAGACGTATGAAGCAGCTGAGTGCACTGGGGGCGAGACGTCACGTACTGTTCCGCAGTGCGAGGAGAATGCGGGCACTGGGGGAGCGAGTGGAGCCCACCGAGCTCATGATGCCCAACGGCCACTTCTCTTATTATGGAGGTGAGATCACCTTCCTGCACCAAACATGAACATCCAGCAGAAGTAGTCATTTCTTATAACTGAGCAGGTGCATCAACTAAAATGTGTGGTCCAGCTACATAAAATTCCTCACTACCATCCAGATCCAGAGGAGCAACTAACTAACTAACTAACTAACTAACTAACTAACTAACTAACTAACTAACTAACTAACTAACTAACTAACTAACTAACTAACTAACTAACTAACTAACTAACTAAGCAAGCTATAAATAAGCCACATGGATTTGAAGTGGTTATGGTTTGTTTTGCACTGGAACTTCACTTTTAACTAGGGACATATATTCCAAACAGATGAGATACATTTGCTTTGAATTTTAAGTGAAGAATAAACACACATTTTTCTTTCTTTCCAGTTGTCAATAAATATTGGTTTTTTTCAATAACTAATTAAACAAGGGAAGATAAATGAATGGCAAATCTATGAATGCTTGGAAAAACTCTTTCCTGTGTTGATGAGCTGCCTTCAGTGAAATAATTTACATAATGATTGAGAAGCTGTATGTTTTAACAGGTTTGTTGAATTATGGCCAGTTTTTCTTACATTAATTTGACTCTTAAAGAGTATTTTTTGAATGTACAGTTCCGGTAGCTATCACAGTGAAAGTTGAAACCCATGGTCTATGATGTACAATAACGCTCAACCCTGACCTTACATCTCTCCAGATTATCCAGGCGAATACTATGGACCAGGAGGTAACTATGACTACTTCCCTCATGGCCCTCCATCCTCACAGGCCCAAACTCCAAGTGATTTGGGCTACATTCCCTCCTCAGGCCCAGCTGGGACTCCACTGGGCACCATGGACCATCACCATTCTGGCCATCATCCCTCAGGAGAGAGCCAGTGTTTTGGTGAGATGGTGCCACAGCATCCGAGCGACTCCCCCAGCCCGGAGCACAGCATCTCGGCGGACATGAGCAGTGCGTTCACCTCGATTAGCTCACTCAGTGCTAACGGATACAGCTCTCAGCCTTCATCAGAAATGAGCGAAGGCACCGTGTGGTAGCTGTGAGCGTTCGGGCCAAGAGACGTGGCCAAACAGACTCAGGTTTAATACAGCCTGTAAAAAACGGACCTGTTCTTAGCATGGACATTTTGATTGATCCATTATGTTATGTATTTATTTAATGTATTTATCTATTTATGGCTACTGTATAACTTGAATTGGTTTGTTTACATTTCTATTTATTCCTTTGGCAGACAGTTTTATACAAAGCCCTTTTATTACAGATTTGCAGAAACCAGTGTCGGTCACGGGATCTGAACCAATGAACTGCTGTGTATCCCTGATCGACTGCATAATAACATTAAATGCCAACAATGGTTCTGTCAATCTGACAGTAGCATTATTTTTTGTCCTGCCAATAACTTATTTATTTATTGATTTATTTACCTACTAACTTATTTATGTCCATGAATACAAAGGAGCCATGGTATCTACCGTTTTAACTGGCTTATTACTAAATAATGGTTTATTATTGCTAATAAATCTGCCGATTTTAGCATATAATAGATGGTGACTGTTTGCCAAACATGTCTGGACATGTTCGTTTTGTTCACTTTGTTCTGTACCAGTTGCATATGTTATATTGTATTATAATTGGAAATCTCATTTCATTTAAGTTGTCATGTGAACAAAACCCATGTGTGCAGTTGCTTTTTCTTAGGAGCCTTACCAAATGTCATGCCTTTGAAAAGGAAACTTTAAAACCATTCGTCAGCCCTTTATTTGAAATTAAATCCAACTTCAACTCTGAAGACAAAGTTTCTTGAGTTCGCTCATGAGCTGTGGTGAATAAAGATCAGATATTTCCATCAGGGATTTTGTATATACTGGATACCCCTCCTGAAAATACCAGCTTGGTCTGACCAGCTACCAGGTGCCAAAATACAGTACTTTTTTTTTGTGCCAGCTGGTTAGTGCTAGGAGAAAGGAAAGAGTTTCTGAATTGCTACTGCGACACTGTAAACAAGTTAATTTCATTAGAAAATCTTAAACATGGCGGCACGGTGGTGTAGTGGTTAGTGCTGTCGCCTCACAGCAAGAAAGTCCAGGTTCGAGCCCCGTGGCCGGCGAGGGCCTTTCTGTGCGGAGTTTGCATGTTCTCCCCGTGTCCGCGTGGGTTTCCTCCGGGTGCTCCGGTTTCCCCCACAGTCCAAAGACATGCAGGTTAGGTTAACTGGTGACTCTAAATTGAGCGTAGGTGTGAATGTGAGTGTGAATGGTTGTCTGTGTCTATGTGTCAGCCCTGTGATGACCTGGCGACTTGTCCAGGGTGTACCCCGCCTCTCGCCCGTAGTCAGCTGGGATAGGCTCCAGCTTGCCTGCGACCCTGTAGAACAGGATAAAGCGGCTACAGATAATGAGATGAGATGAGGTGAGATCTTAAACATGTATTGATTTTTTTAACTTAAATAATTAGGAGCTGGAAAATGGTTTACCAAATGGCAAAGGCAGTCTACTAGTTTAACCAGCTCAGACTGTTTTTTGGCAACTGGTATTTGGTCAGACCAGGTTGGGTTTTTCACCTGGGACGTAAAGAAATTTTGTAAAATAAATATCCCTTTAATAATAACAAAATGAAACATTTCTACACATTAAAAAATGACTATAAAAAGCAGTACACCACAACGAACTCCATCAAGACAGGATGTGTTCGTTTCTACTTACAGAGCAATATAGAGTACATTAAAAAAAACAGGACAAAATTTTTCTTTGATGATTTTTATATTTGTGTGGAGACCAAATGTCCCCACAAGGATAGGAATATTTGACTGGTTTGACCTTGTGGGGACATTTGGCTGGACTCCACTTGGAAGGTCAAACCTACTTTTCGACAAAAGCTACAGCTTTTATTTTAAAAACATTTAAAAAAGAGCCAAAATGTTTCCTTTTAGTTACTGAGGTTAAAGACTAGGGTTAGTTTTAGGTGTAGGTTTAGTCAAGAACGGTCCTCTGAGAATCCTATAAAGGTGTGTGTACGCTTGTACTTGGTACATATTGAGTCAAGTCAGTTTATTTGTATCGTGCTTTTAACAACAGACATTGTCGCAAAACAGCTTTACAGAAAATTAAAGACTTTAAATATATGAGCTAAATTTATCCATAATAAATTTATTTATCCCTGATGAGCAAGCCTGAGGCGACGGTGGCAAGGAAAAACTCCCTCAGACGACATGAGGAAGAAACCTTGAGAGGATCCCGACTCAAAAGGGAACCCATCCTCATCTGGGTGATAACAGATAGCGTGATTATAAATAACTTGCTTCTATAACTGTGCAACCTGGAAATTCATTATAGTTTTAGCATGAAGTCTATTTTGTTGAAGTTATCCACTGTTCACTGCTGGAGACTTGAGTGTAAAACTGTTCAGGACAACTGCAGTCCGAAAGTTACCATTGCAAAACTGTAAGTGTTCAGACCCATCTTCCAAGTGCATCTTTTGACTGTCCATTGGGGCCATCCTCCACAGGAGCGATGTGATGAGACATGATGTGATTGAGGACAGGAATACATTTTTTACTAAGAGTTTAGACATTTTTGGGAAGTGAAGACATTTTGGCTGGTCCTCAGTTCTTCAAACAGCTGTTTGAGGGGTTAAGATGTTGTTTCAAGTTTCAGGTTAGAATGAGGTTTAGGTTAGCGTAAGGGTGAGGTTTGGGGTGAGGCATTTAGTTGTGATGGTTAATGTTAGGGTAAGGGGCTAGGGAATGTATTATGTGTGTGTGTGTGTCCCCACAAAAATAAAAGTACGTACATTAGATTAATATGGGACAGCCTTGGGCTGAGGTACCCTTGAGCAAGGCACCTAACTCCCAACTGCTCCCCGAGGTGCTGTTAGCATGGCTGCCCACTGCTCTGGGTATGTGTGTGTGCTCATTGCTCACGTGTGTGTGCATGTGTTCACTGCTTCAGATGGGTTAAATGCAGAGAGGAATTTCACAAGCCTGTGATGAATAAAAGTTGTTCTCTGTGTGTCCACAAAGATTACGTTAGGTTAATATGGAACAGCCTTGGGCTGAGATGCCTTTGAGCAAGGTACCTAAAGCCAGTATCTCACTGGGCTGCGACAGCCTGCGACTAGTTGGAGACACAACAATTGCGATAAAATATGCGAATTAGCGACAATTTTCACTTGGAATCACACTGAATTGATATTCGCATATTTTATCACAATTGCTGTGTCTCCAACTAGTCGCAGGCTGTCGCAGTCCGGCTTTCCCTCGGCAGGCAGGAAAGTAGAGGAAGCCTCACGGAAACTGACTTGAGAAGGGTTCGCGACGGCTTTGCATGCACACCAGCGATGCATGTGCGGCTATTTTGATAGAAATTTTGTCGCACGAATTTTTTGAACATGTTCAAAATTTCAGCGATGAAGGAACGACACTTTGTGACTCATGCGAGGAAATTGAGAAGCCCCGCGAATGTTTCAAACACTTTTGAAACTCTCTCGCAAATGACATTCGCAATTTGTCGCAAGCTGTCGCAGCCCAGTGAGATACTACCCTAACTCCCAACTGCTCCCTGGGGCGCTGTTAGCATGGCTGCCCACTGCTCTGGGTATGTGTGTGTGCTCATTGCTCACGTGTGCGTGCGCATGTGTGTGTTTACTGCTTCAGATGGGTTAATAGCAGAGAGGAATTTAACAAGCATGTGATGAATAAAAGTTGTTCTCTGTGTATATATATATATATATATATATATATATATTCTTCTTTTGGCTACTCCCGATTAGGGGTCGCCAAAGTGGATCTTTCGTCTCCATTGCTCCCTGTCTTCCACATCCTTCTCTACCACACCTGCCACTTTCATGTCCTCACTCACCACATCCATGTATCTCCTCTTTGGCCTTCCTCATTTTCGTGTGCCTGGCAGCTCCATCCTCAACATTCTCCTTCCCACATGCTCTGCATCTCTTCTCAGGATGTGCCCATACCATCTCAGTCTCATCTCCCTTAGCTTAATTCCCAAGCTCTCCACATGTGCTGTCCCTCTGATGTGCTCGTTCCTTATCCTGTCCAACCTCCCATTGCAAGCCTTAACATCCTCAACTCCGCCACCTCCAACTTTGCCTCCTGTCTCTTCGTTAAGCGTACGGTCTCCAATCCATACATCACAGCTGGTCTCACTACTGTCTTATACATCTTACCTTTCACTTTTGCTGGGACTTTCCGATCACAAATGACTCCCGAAATCCTTCTCCAACTGCTCCACCCTGCCTGCACTCTCTTTCTCACCTCACTATCGCAGCCCCCATTTTCCTGCACAGTTGACCCCAGGTACTTGAATTCACCAACTTTCTTTACGTCTACTCCTTGCATCTTCACTACACTCTCATCCCCATTCTCACTGATGCACATGTATTCTGTTTTGCTCCTGCTCACCTTCATTCCTCTTCATTCCAATGCATCCCTCCATCTCTCCAAACCCAACTCAACCTCCTTTCACCACATATCACAATATCATCCGCAAACATCATGTTCCATGGTGACTCTTGCCTCACTTCGTCCGTCAAGCTATCCATCACTATGGCAAACAAGAAAGGACTCAAAGCAGATCCTTGATGGAGTCACACCTTCACCTTGAACCATTCAGTCGTTCCAACTGCACACCTCACTGCTGTTTCACTGTTCTCATACATGTATTGCACCACTCTAATATACTTCTCATTCACTCCACTCTTTCTCATACAATACCATAACTCATCTCTCGGCACTCTACCGTATGCCTTCTCCAGGTTTTGTGTGTATATATATATATATATATATATATATATATATATATATATATATATATATATATATACACACACACATATATATACACACTACCGTTCAAAAGTTTGGGGTCACCCAGACAAATTTGTGTTTTCCATGAAAAGTCACACTTTTATTTACCACTATAAGTTGTAAAATGAATAGAAAATATAGTCAAGACATTTTTCTGGCCATTTTGAGCATTTAATCGACCCCACAAATGTGCCGCTCCAGAAACTCAATCTGCTCAAAGGAAGGTCAGTTTTATAGCTTCTCTAAAGAGCTAAACTGTTTTCAGCTGTGCTAACATGATTGTACAAGGGTTTTCTAATCATCCATTAGCCTTCTGAGGCAATGAGCAAACACATTGTACCATTAGAACACTGGAGTGAGAGTTGCTGGAAATGGGCCTCTATACACCTATGTAGATATTGCACCAAAAACCAGACATTTGCAGCTAGAATAGTCATTTACCACATTAGCAATGTATAGAGTGGATTTCTGATTAGTTTAAAGTGCCATTCCACCATTGGATGTATTCTTTGGCATAAAATACAATATATTTTATGACAACATGACTAGACAGAGAAATCTTTTAGCTTCAAAATGATATATCAAACATAATTTTTTGACATCGACAAGTATATTAATTTTGCGACCAAAGTCACCTACCCTTTTAATTTCCGCGCGGTAGTGAAACGTGATGTCATCGGCAGGTTCCCCTTCTTGTGTACCACGTCACGTGTGACGTGGCACAGATTATCAGCAATGGCGGATAGAACGCGATTTCCACTTGTCGATTGCTGTGCCGATATTCACCATCGACCGTCTCCTTTGGGCATCACTTGCTATTTTCCTTCGCTTCTTTTCCGAAGCTGACAATCGCGTTCTATCCGCCATTGCTGATAATCTGTGCCACGTCACATGTGACGTGGTACACAAGAAGGGGAACCTGCCGATGACATCACGTTTCACTACCGCGCGGAAATTAAAAGGGTAGGTGACTTTGGTCGCAAAATTAATATACTTGTCGTTGTCAAAAAATTATGTTTGATATATCATTTTGAAGCTAAAAGATTTCTCTGTCTAGTCATCTCATCTCATTATCTCTAGCCGCTTTATCCTTCTACAGGGTCGCAGGCAAGCCGGAGCCTATCCCAGCTGACTACGGGGAAAAGGCGGGGTACACCCTGGACAAGTCGCCAGGTCATCACAGGGCTGACACATAGACACAGACAACCATTCACACTCACTTTAGAGTCACTAGTTAACCTAACCTGCATGTCTTTGGACTGTGGGGGAAACCAGAGCAAACCCACGCGGACACGGGGAGAACATGCAAACTCCGCACAGAAGGGCCCTCACCGGCCCCGGGGCTCGAACCCAGGACCTTCTTGCTGTGAGGCGACAGCGCTAACCACTACACCACCATGCCGCCCCTGTCTAGTCATGTTGTCATAAAATATATTGTATTTTAAAATTTATTTAAAAATACATCCAATGGTGGAATGGCACTTCAAAGTGATCTTCATTGAAAAGAACAGTGCTTTTCTTTCAAAAATAAGGACATTTCAAAGTGACCCCAAACTTTTGAACGGTAGTATATGAGAGAGAGAGAGTCTTCAAGTGAACAACTAAGCTTTTGCAGATGCATTTCTTCTTCTTCTTCTTCTTCTTAAAAAAAATCAAATAGCGCTTTCAGTTTTACAGAACACACAATTGGCGCGCGGTTATGGCGTTAGAACTGGAAAGGCGCCTAGTGATGACGTAGCAGGCAGGCAGCACAGTGAGAAACATGGCGGCGTCCATCTCAGAGCAACTCGCGGATTTGTTGAACCCGCTGCCGAATTTCGCAGACCCCGAGGACGACCAGGATGACGGTATTTTTTAAAGAGAAATATCTGCTCCTTTTAAAAATTGCGCTTATGGGGTTTTTTTTTCTTAAAATATAATTAAAATTTTAAATGCGCGTGAGCTGCGTCGCACGCTGGGAGTGAATGGCTTGTTGGTTAAATCCTAAATAGCTCGCAGGTCCACATATACGTGCACTACTTAGGGGATGACCGGAATGACGTGCGCGCGCTATATAGTGTATTAAATGTCCTGTAGGGACCAATTCAGAACACAGCCGATAACTTTACTTGTTGACAATTCCATGTGGTTGTGTTTAGTGTTCAGCCTAATTATGGCACTGAGATTTAAATTTTATTTCTTGACTGTTGAACAACTTTCTAAAACATTTAATACTTGTACAAAACATACCTGAGGGGCGCTATGTTCTCTTTATAGGGCACCTATCTAGTGAAGGAGCAGCAGTTAGGCTACATTTCAGCCTCTAATAGAGTTTTAGTTGAGAATTTTTCTCGGCTTGATTGAGCTATTGCTTGTTTCTTGACGCCATTTTAACTAATATTGTGTCACGTGGTCATTGCTTAAAAACAACAACCCTGTGATGCCTGATATACAGATGTTCTTAAAGCGAAACTCCACCTGAAATACATGTCAAGTTTATTTGTATAGCGCTTTTAACAATAAACATTGTCGCAAAGCAGCTTTACAGAATTTGAACGACTTAAAACATGAGCTAATTTTATCCCTAATCTATTCCCAATGAGCAAGCCTGTGGCGACGGTGGCAAGGAAAAACTCCCTCAGACGACATGAGGAAGAAACCTCGAGAGGAACCAGACTCAAAAGGGAACCCATCCTCATTTGGGCAGCAACAGACAGCATGTCTATAACATTAACAGTTTTAACATGAGGACAGTTTCGTTGATGTTATAACTCTTCGTTGATGGAAACTTGAGTGTAAAATTATTCATGATAACTGCAGTCCTAAAGTTAGCAAGTCAACTTTAGTCCTCAGCCATAAAAGCATTACTGTAAGAGTCCAGAGCGTCCTCCAGGTATAACCCTCAACTGTCCTCATGGGGCCGTTAAGCGTGTTTTTATATTGAAATATTTGTGATTGTCTTTCGTGATTCTGATGTGCTATCTTTTTGTATTTTTGTCATTCCTGTTGGAAGTTAGGCTAGTGGTTATATGCCACGCTGATGTCACAGCGAGACAAAGTTCTCGCCAGTGTAGTTAGAACTCTGATCTCAGACATGAAGGATAACACCCAGGTTCTCTATTGCCGCTTTTCCACTACAAACGCGGCTGAGCCGTGCCGAGTCGAGCTGAGTCGAGCTGAGCGGGGCTGTTGGAGTTGCATTTCGACTACAACCGCGCTGAACCGTGCTGGCTGGAAGTGGGTGGACACATTGGGTGGAGTTAGCGAAAGTGGGTGGACGTCAGGTGATGTCGTTAAGCAGCGCAAACAGTGACATCAGTGACAGTGGCGGAACAAGTCAGAGCCGGGCCGGGGCAAATGACCGGGCCCTTTATTAAAGCTTATCATAACATCATTTTAGGCTACAAAATGTCCGCAACTGCGGTGTTTACCAATTTCAACACTACGGGGTGCAACTATGTTATTTAGTACATCAAGTCCTTCAAACGAACATGTAACTCAGAAACAAAAAACATTAGGATACTGTACATGGCTCATAATAAAACATCAATAGCCTATACTGCGCACATTATTTGAAGGGCATACGAATGAGCGCTCAGAGGTTGCAACGGTGACAGGAAGAGTCAGAAATAAAAGGAGGGCGGTGCAAACCTCACTGAATGCACTGTGTTTACCAATTTCAACACTACGGGGTGCAACTATGTTATTTTGTACATTAAGTCCTTCAAACGAACATGTAACTCAGAAACAAAAAAACATTAGGCGACATACTGTACATGGCTCATAATAAAACATCAATAGCCTACTGCGCGCATTATTTGAAGGGCATACGACGAGCCTTGCGCTCCGCGAACTCGTCCACGATGCTCTGTATGTCACTGATTCAGTGATCTTTTAAGCGGTAGTCTCACGACCCGGAGAGTAAACAATAAACATGGAGGACATGGAGTCGTTAGTGTTGCTGGTCTTGGTGCTGTGGCTTGTTGTCACCGACAACGCGGACAGATACTGGCAAGAGCGTATAGATGAGGCGAGGCGCATAAGGCTTCAGAAATTCTCGTAATTCGTAATTATTCTTCTTCCGGGTTTACGGTGTTTACAGATCCCAGCGCGCTCGCGGGGCGTGTGTGGGCATGTGAGGACACTCCTCCTCACCAATCAGTGCACAGGGGAGTGTCTGCTCACGCCCCCAACCTCACTCGGCACGGTTTGGCTCGCTTCAGCCCCACTCCAAAACCGTGCGAGTTTTAGGGGCAAAGCAGGGCTGAAGCGAGCTGAATCGTGCTGGTTTTTGGTAGTCGAAACGCGAGCCGTGTCGGGCTGAAGCGAGCTGAAGTGAGCTGAAAAAGGGTAGTGGAAAAGGGCCATATGAGACAATGATGGTGGTTTTAGCACAAAAGCTACAGCTTTGGAAGCTAATCTGTTTGAGTAGATTATACAGATGAGGAAGTGAGGCAGCTGGACAAGACTAAAGCGCCGCCGCATCACCCTCTTTAGACTGAAATGAAGCAAGGGTTAAATCCCACTGCGCTACTACCAGCATGTAGAACAGTATTTTGGGAAAAAGAGAGAAATGACCATAAACATGTCAACTCTGAGTTTTATTACAGAAAAATCTTGGACGATGTTGACAGGAAGATGTTTGTTTCATTTGCGTAGAGACCAAGGCCAGAGTCATAGACAAGTTTGATGAAGGAGGTGATGATGAAGCTCTCCCAGCCAGTGGACTACGGAAGAGAACCGCTGTTTTACTGGCAGATTCGGATAAACGCTATCGTGGCAAAGTGACGTCACGCAAGGAGCTGCAGCAGGAGTTTGATGGCTCTGGTGTGTAAAGCAAAAAGTCTTTTCTCTCTGTGGCGTAAAAGCTTAAAAAGGATTTATCTTTTTTGTTTTTTCCTCTTAACGGATGCACTTTTTAAAAATTTCAGCCACTGAAGATGAGGAGGAGGATGACGATGAAGAGGAGGATGTTGAAGATGAAGACGATGACTTCAGTGATGATGATGGTTTGCAGGTGTCCAGCTTGGTGTCCAAGATGAAGGACACTGACCTGAACTTCCCTAAAGAGACAGACTTCTGTGAAGTCATGGAAGGCATGGACGACCTGGGAGAGGACGAGGATGAAGGGGAGACCGATGCTGAAGAAGAAAGCGAAGAAGACTCGGAAGAGCAAGATGATGAGGACAGTGACAACAATGCCGACAACTCAGGAGGTGTGATGACCTTCTCGAAGGAGAAGGTGGCTGAAGAGGTGGAGAAGGGCAAAGCAGTGAAGAATCAGCTTGGTATGTAGTCTGAGTAAAGGCGAGCAGGGAATTATGGGTGCAAAAATGTATTTTGAGAGAGTTAAGACTTGGGGAAAAATAGCAGCAAGTCGAACAACCTGTAACGGATATTAAAATACACCGTACTTTTCTAATGTGTCTTATGAGAGAGAGGGTTTTTTGTGTCTTTTTTTGACTTCACAGCTCTTTGGGACCTGATGCTCAAAGGACGAATTAAAATGCAGAAAGCCCTTGTGACTGCCAATCAGCTTCCTCAACCTGACACGTTCCCAGAGTTCAAGAGCAAAGGCGGGGCCGACTACGCCAGTGCACTGAAGAACAGTGAGTGCATCTTGTGTCTCATTTCTGATTGGTCAGAAGGTGTGTGTGTGTGTGTGTGTGTGTGTGTTTGTTTGTTTGTTTGTTTGTTTTTTGTTTATTTCCACTAACTATAGTGCTAGCTCACCTACAGAGACTTTTATGGTTGAAATCTCGACATAAACATCATTTAAAAGTCTTGTCGTCATGGTGAGACATTTTTGAATAAAGTCTTCATAACAGTTGGCGCTCAAGCTGTAACTTGTAAGTCTTCAGGGTAGAGTTTGTCTTATTAACTTGAAGAGAAAAAAAACCCCAGAGGCTGAAGAAGGAATGGCTGGTCATTACAAGGAAAAACAGGAGCTACCTGGTTTCTTGGACGTTCCACAAGATTAAATGTAACTACAAAAGGATAAAACGTACACCACTCGTTCCCAACCAAGAAGAGCTTCGTTTTAGTTTTGATGAGCAAGGAGTAAAACCTAATACAAAAATAATCAATGATAGGGCAGTGTCGTGTACTTTTTATCCATTTATGGTTACATTACACATGTTCGGGAACTTTTTTTCTCCTTGAACTTTTTTTTTTCCCCCTCCGTTAATAATCCTGTTCTTGGGTCATACATTTTATTTATTATTTTATTTTATTTTTGCTTTGTTTTTGAATCCATAGCTAGAGATGGATTTGCATTCCACTGCTAAATGCCCTTCTATGATTGATTAAATCTTGCTTTTATACACCAGGCAGTCCAGGCGGATTTCCACACCGTCAACCCGTCCCCCCACCACCACCATACTTTTATGATCCGAGGCCGCACTCTACGGATTCTTCACGCTGTGGACAATTAATCCATTTGTGTGCCTCCTTTCAGAGCCTGGCTGCTCCTCATTTGCATATTTATTGCCTTGCTCCTCTCGCCAACAAATGATTGATGGGGGGGCCGTCCTCCTGAATGGCGAGCAGGGAGAGGGGGCGGCGGCTTTTCCTGAGCTCGTGTACTTTTGATTAGCGCTGAAGATGATGGAATCCTCGCACCCTGTTTTTTTTTTTTTTTTCCTCTCTCTCTCTCTGATAATGGATTACAGGATTGTTTTCTTCTGATGCGAATTAATAACTGTTGACACAGGGACGAGCGAAAGCCCCGCTGCAGGTTTTCTCCTGTATGACTGGTGGGGGATGAATTTGTCAGATTGGCAGCCGCAGAGGGAGGCTGCAAGTTTTTTTTTTTTTTGGTTCCCCCCCCCCGACTTGCTTTTGTTTTCTGATTTGGTCTGACAGGAGAGAGTGGAATTGCATGCGGTTTTTGAATCCTCTTGTGTTTATGCAAAATTTACATGAAAAAAATCCTGTCTAGGGGATGCAAAACAAATCGGAAAAATCTGTCTTATTATTATTTGTATGGACAAGTTTCAATGTGATAAGTCTGGAACAAAAATACCCAGGGGCATGCTGTTGTAGGAAAATAATCAACGAGTTTCTGTGATGTGAAAATTTGACCCTGAGTATTTATTATATACCTTCTATCTGTGTTTAACAGGCCACAAAGCTCTGAAGGCTCTCCAGAGATCTTTATTAGAGCTGCAGGACCTGCTGCTGTATCAGAACCCAGAAACCAGATCCATCTCACAGGGGAAGACGTGGGGACAAGCCACCAGGTATCACATCCCACGCCACTGCTTTTACTTACTTTACTGCTAATTATCGATCTAATTATCGATCTCCGTCTGTAAACGTTTCTCCAGCAGCAAGTCAGATGATGATGATGAAGAGGTCGATAGTGATGAGGGTGAAAAGGAGGAAGACGGCGATGAGGAAGAAAAGCGGCCCGTAAGTCGAAGCGGAGCATCCAAGCGGAAGCTGGAGACAGCGCAGTATCCAGACTTCATGGCAAAGCGCTTCAGTGCCTTCCAGCCGTACCGCGACGCCACGCTGCAGAAATGGTACGACAAGACACGGCTCACCACCGGCAAGAGCACCAAGGTAACAGAGCACTCGGCATGATGTACAGTAGCAGTCAAAAATTTGGACACCCCTGCTTTACTCATTCATCAGTTTTTCTGTATTTTCTACACTGTAGAACAATACTGAAGACATCAAAACTATGAAATAACCTCTGGAACATTTATGGAATTATGTGGTAAACAAACAAACAAAAAAGTGCTAAAAAACTTTCGTATTTTAGATTCTTCAAATTAGCCAGCGTTTATCTTGACGCTTTACACACTATTGGCATGATCTTAACCAGCTTCATGAGGTCGTCACCTGGAATGCTTTTCAATTAACAAGTGTGCCTCGTCAAAAGGTAATTAGTGGATGAGTTTCTTGCCGCCTTAATGCGTTTGAGATCAAACAGTAAATGGTAAATAATAAATATATGAAATACAGTAAATAGCCCTGTTCCACAACTGTACTAATCCATATTACGTCAAGAACCAAACAGATGAGTAAAGAGAAACGACATCCATCATTACTTTAGGACATGAAGTGTCATTTAATTAATAAGAATGAAGAAAAAAACATTGGATTAGAAGGTGTATCCATCCATCCATCCATCCATCCATCCATCCATCCATCCATCCATCCATCCATCCATCCATCCATCCATCCATCCATCCATCTACCCTTCCAACTAAACATCCAATTATCCATCCATCCCTGCCACACTCCTACCCCTTCTATTCAACCATCTGCCAATCCATCCATTCCTGGTTGCCCACCTGTCCGTCAATCAATGCATTTATCCATTTACACCTGCTCATCCATCTGTTTGTTAATAAATCTGTCCATGTGTTTGTCCATCCATTCAGCCACTTATTCATCGATCCAGCCCTGCCACACTCCTATCCATCTGTCCATCCCTTCATCCATCCATCCATCCTTGGTTGCCCACCTGTCCATCAGTCAGTGCATTTATCCATTTACATCTGCTCATCCATCCATCCATCCATCCATCCATCCATCCATCCGTTCCTTAATAAATCTGTCCATGCTTCCATCCATCCACTCATCCATCGATCCATCCTTGCCACACTCCTATCCATCCATCTACCCTTCCAACTAAATATCCAATTATCCATCCATCCCTACCACACTCCTACCCTTCTATTCAACCATTTGCTGATCCATCCATTTCTGGTTGCCCACCTGTCCATCAATGAATGTATTTATCAACTTACACCTGCTTATCTATCTATCCATCCATCCATCTGTTCATTAATAAATCTGTCCATGCTTTTGTCCATTGATCCAGCCACTTATTCATCGATCCATCCCTGCCACACTCCTACCCATCCATTCATCCATCTGTCCATCCCTTTATCCATCCATTCTTGGTTGCCCACTTGTCCATCAATCAATGCATTATCTATTTACACCTGCTTGTCCATCCATCAGACCAGCCTTTCTGGTGTGTGTTTTTTTTTTGTTTTGTTTTTTCTCTCTCTCTTCACTCATTAACACATTACTACATTTCCTCTGTCCCTCTCAGGGCTTCGGGGCATTTGAGCGGAACATCCTGACGCAGGTGGAGCAGGTGCTGATGGATAAGGAGCGATTGTTGAAGCGCACACAGACACGCAGGTCTGATTACAGAGTGCTGGGGAAACCGGAGCTCAGCCCAGTCGCCACACAGTCCAGCAGCACAGAGCCTGAGGTACGAGTTCTGCTGAGAAACCAGACATTCTGTACAGCTCAGTCCTGATCCTGAGGAGCTTCTCAAGAACTATACAGGATTTTACTGAACACTGAATTATTATACAAACTGTGATTTATTCTTTACACATTTGTGTGTGAGACACATTGCCTCATTGTCTTTTTTGCATTTAGACAGTCGAACCAGTGCTCAAAGCTAACGCACATCTCAAAGATCTGGACGAGGAGATCTTCGACGATGACGACTTTTATCACCAGGTACATATCTATAAAACGGCTGCAACAAATTTCATCATATAGTAACGATTTGCACAGGGACTTCTGTAGTGGTTGGAGCACATAAATAAATCATTTCATGTTCCACAACGTTAATTGTAACTGTAAATGGATAAATGCTGTGATGTCATTCTTTAATTATTAAAAAATGCTTAATATTGGTAAATAGCTGTGGAATAAGAGTAGTAAAACACAAATATTGGAAAATAATCATCTTTGGGCTGGGAAAGGTAACTCCGCTTTGTTCCAGGCCGCATCACGCTTGATTATTTTACTATAACAGCACACCCCCATGTGTTTTTATTTCTTACACAGTGCATGTTTTGGTTATTGTTTTGATTGCAGCTTCTTCGAGAGCTGATCGAGCGTAAAACAAGTGCCGCTGATCCTAATGACCAAGTGGCCATGGGCAGGTGAGTGTGTTTGTGTGTAGATGTGTGATTGTTGACTTGTCACTTAATGCCTATAGAGGATGTGCAGTCACGTGACCCATCCGTGTTTACTCCGGCATATTGGACGGCTTCAGGATTGTTTACCTTGCGCGAGCGTAATGGATCCAGGGAGTAATCCCCAAGAAAACTCGGAAAATACCCCATCTACATCACGCGATAACTTGTCTAAGTTTGTTCAGCATCTTGAAGGTGACGTGAGGCAGCGTTACGTGGAAAAGTGTTCCAGGTTGGGGATCGCAGATCCGTACAACTTGCCGCAATCCTTGTTCAGGGAAATTCGGAGCTGCGGTGCCGGCGATTTGCCCGATCTGGCCTACCACGACATTTACAATTTTCTTGTGAATCGTGAATCGTGTTACACTGGCAAAGCCCTCAAAGCTTACAAGAGCCTGGAAGCTTATGAATATTTTGTTGCGGGATGGGTATCCCAACTATACCTCTGGAAGGTTCCGAAGAAGAATGTCTACTTGATGATAACCTCACGGGTAAGTGGCATTAAGACGTTTATCATAAAGAGATTATGCAGGACGTTTTATCTTAAGAATGTTCGAAATCTAAACTCAGTTCCAGATAATGACAGGGTTGTAAATATGTATGTTTTTGTCTGAAAAAAAAAATCACAAATCACCGACTATGCAGTTATCGTTCAATCCGAAAATCAACTTAAAGGATATGGGACATGGATTTTTTTTCTGGGTATAATTATGTATAAAGGACATAAGAAATGCCATCTAAATCACTGCAGGGCGTCAAAAATGTGAAAATCATCACGTTATTCAACTTTTTTATACATCAGCGTAAAACAAGGATTCGTTAATGAGCTAGGTGGTCACGTGACCCGTGACGTAACAAAAACTTTCCAAGGAGCCAGCGCTTGGGAATCTAATGTAAACAGGTTACCGAAATGGACACCATCGACAGTGACATTCCCGATGTTTCACAGAGATGTGAAGTTAGACCCTATCAATTCGAACCGATAGCTGGAAATTCACATGAACATGGATCTTGTATTTACTCTGACGGGTCAGATGATTCTGAGAGTGAGAGTTCATTCAATCCCCATGAAACTGAAAGCGGTCGGCTCGATAACACTTCCTGGTAAGTTAAAAACAATTCTGCTCAAAGGCTAATGATCTGTTGAAAGAAGTATTATTTTTGTATCATACATTGAAAGTTCATCATAGATCTAGCTACAGTCCGTTGCAAGCTTTTTTTTTTTTTTTTTTGCTGATATTTTTCGAGATTGATTGAGATACAATGCTTCCAGAGTCCGAGATGAAAACATTCAAAATGGCGAAACGAGTCAGAATTATGATAATCAATAATTGATACACCCAAAATTATAATACTAATCCTTACCTCGGCTTTCAGTCGCTTAGCGAATGCACCTCGGCATTTTTCCGCATGAGGCCCATGGTAAAACCACACTTCCAGGAGGGGCTGCCGTCTGCCTCCCAAGCCGGCCGAGAGCGCTCCTCGTCGGGCACGGCCAGGCGGGCGAATGCCCTGGTTCGTCCGCCCTGTCTAAAAAATAATGGTACAACTCCGAGTGAAGGTAAATTTGGCTTGGCAATTAATTTCGTTCAGTACCTGAGTATTAATGTTGAAAGAATCCTCAGTGAAATGGTCCGAACACAGTTTGTGGGAAACAGTAGGTGCAAAGTTTTTTCTACGGCAGTAGTGAGCCCACACTTTCCTCAGCTTCGGATCCTTGGGGAATGCAAAAAACCTTACTCCAGGGCATTTCCCATTGGAATTATTGCAACCATAAGCAGCACAATACACCATGATGTCCAATGTACTTTAAAGACTATAAAAACAATTTTCTTGTCATCCACTTCTCCATTCATCTACCCGCTTGTGCTGTGCCCGAAAGTTTTTGTGACGTATGATCACGTGACAGCGGCTCTTCCGGTTGTAGAAAATGCATATCGGAAGTCGAGCAGAAATGCCATATAATCATCACGAATATAACGATTTTGCTGAATTTAATAGATTTTGTATTTGTTCATGCAATTAATTCATATTTTTAATGGAAAGAAACTGATATAGCGTGCATTTATGTTTCATGTCCCATATCCTTTAACAGATGTACTAGGAGTATTGAATTAGAAGATTACACCTACCTGATATGAAGTGTTCACTACAAATTTGGCTGTTAGAACTGGGGTACCAGTTTTCTCTTCGCACAGCGGACACCCATTTTGCGCGTCTCTCCTCGTCTGCGGGGAATCTATAAAACGACAGGCCCTCCTTTTGGCCCTGTCTATTGGTACAACCAAATGCTGAACAAGATATAACCATTATCGAAAGATCTACTCCCACACACTTGATAATTAGAACGGGTTCGTCTAAGTTCTATGCGTGGCCATGCTGTCCAAGATGGCAGATAAACAAATATCACGTGACGTCACGTGCACGCTCTCTATACTTGTTTTGTGTCCCCACAGGCAGTGGCTGGCCATCCAGAAGCTTCGCAGCAAGATCAAGAAGAAAGTGGACACCAAGGCCAGTAAGGGCAGGAAAGTCAGGTACGCCTTTATTTACTGCTTTGTTTGTTTGTAGGTATTACATGTGAGAGCAGCCATTTCATCACACTGAATGTAATCCAATGTGGTAGTAAATGAAATCATTTCACCAAGTGTCCTTTATTTCTTTTTTCCTACTTTTTTTCTGCTTGTTACATCTTTCTTCCTTTTTTACTTTTCTCTTAATTCATCCTTTCCTTATTCTCCTTTCTTTCTTTTTCATTTCTCTTTCATTTTTTTGAGTTTCTGTTTAGTTTGTCTTTATCTAATAGCTCGTGTGTGTGTGTGTGTGTGTGTGTGTGTGTGTGTTTCAGATTCCATGTTCACAGTAAGCTGATGAATTTTATGGCTCCTATTGACCACAGTACCATGAGTGATGAAGCTCGGTGAGTGAATTCTTTTCTTTATGCTTTTCTTCCATCAATCCATCCTGTAGAAATGTATAGAAAATCTACTCCATAATGGTTTTAATTCACGTTAATTTGAGTTTAATGGTTCCTGCAGACAGAACTGTTGGTTTGAGTTTATTATTAAGATGCAGCAGGTTTCAGTTCCTGAAGCCAAGTTAAGTTTGCATCGCGGTGATGTATTAAGGGTCCTCCTTGAGGGGTGTGTGTGTGTGTGTTTAATTAATGGTGCTGCTCTGTCTGTCTCTGTCTCTCCTCAGTACCCGCCTGTCAGCTAACCCTAATCCCCCCTCAAACAGAGCGCTAACAAATCAAACAGTCTTGCCCTCCCTCTGTAGATATACATTCATTAAAACAAACACACACACACACATACACACACACACACACTCGCTGTCTTGAAATTTTCAGAATTTTTTTTTTTTTGTGGAGACACAAAGAAAGCAATTTAAGTCCTTTTTTCCCCCCTAAACTTCTGTGCTTTTGTTGCCATCACTTTTTGACAGTAAATCAGAATGAAATAAACAATCAAAAGTAGTCTGAGGTGGAAAAGAGCATAAACAAGTTTTTATTTGAAAAACGAAACTTCCTACTTGAGTACACTTTTTTTTTATGAGCTTTTCCCTGCTCACACTGCTGTCAAGCTCTTCAGTCTTGGCCACAAAGGGTCAGTGTGGCATCAAGCTTTCATTCCAACCAGGCACGAGTCCCACCTGCTTTCACTGTTTAATCAGTTCATCTGGGGCTGCAGGATTGAAGACCCCTGATCTTGAGTGGTTCCATATTGAATGACCAGCAATGTGACCCATGTTGCCACATACACCATATTGCCTCTTAGACATTGTGACCTTGTAGATGATGTTACTTTTGATGTGGTACACCTTGTACACTGCGTTACCTCATACACAGTCAGACAAATCAGAAACTCATTCAGCGTGTAACCTCATGCACATCGTAATCTCTTTACATAGTGCTTTCTCTGACACACCTGTTACTTTTTGTACATTGTGTTACTTCTGTGATGGTTTAATCTTGTACACAGTGGTACCTCTGAAATGGTGTTACCTTGTACATGGGGTTACCTCTGTCACGGTGTTAACTCTGGCAAAATGTTACCTTGTAGATAGGGTAAGCTCTGGCATTGTTACCTCATACATAGGGTAACCTCTGGCACGGTGTCACCTTGTGCATGGTGTTACCTTGTCCATTGGGTTATCTCTGACACTAGGTTACCTCTGGTATGATGTTACCTTGTCCATTGGGTTACCTCTGACACTAGGTTACCTCTGGCATGATGTTACCTTGTACACTGTGTTACCACTTGGCCATGGGGTTACCTCTGGTATGAGGTTACCTTGTACACTGTGTTACCACTTGGCCATGGGGTTACCTTGTACACTGGGTTACCTCTGGCATGGGGTTACCTTGTACACTGGGTTACCTCTGGCACGGGGTTACCTTGTACACTGGGTTACCTCTGGCATGGGGTTACCTTGTACACTGGGTTACCTCTGGCACGGGGTTACCTTGTACACTGGGTTACCTCTGGCATGGGGTTACCTTGTACACTGGGTTACCTCTGGCACGGGGTTACCTTGTACACTGGGTTACCACTTGGCCATGGGGTTACCTTGTTCACTGGGTTACCTCTGGCATGGTGTTACCTTGTACACTGTGTTACCACTTGGCCATGGGGTTTACCTTGTACACTGGGTTACCTCTGGCACGGGGTTACCTTGTACACAGGGTTACCTTGTACACTGGGTTACCTCTAGCACGGGGTTACCTTGTTCATTGGGTTACCACTTGGCCATGGGGTTACCTTGTTCACTGGGTTACCTCTGGCACGGGGTTACCTTGTACACTGTGTTACCTCTGGCACGGGGTTACCTTGTACACTGTGTTACCTCTGGCACGGGGTTACCTTGTACACTGGGTTACCATTTGGCCACGGGGTTACCTTGTACACTGTGTTACCACTTGGGCACGGGGTTACCTTGTACACTGGGTTACCTCTTGGGCACGGGGTTACCACTTGGTCACGGGGTTACCTTGTACACTGGGTTACCTCTTGGGCACGGGGTTACCTTGTACACTGGGTTACCTCTTGGGCACGGGGTTACCTTGTACACTGGGTTACCTCTTGGGCACGGGGTTACCTTGTACACTGTGTTACCTCTTGGGCACGGGGTTACCTTGTACACTGGGTTACCTCTTGGGCACGGGGTTACCTTGTACACTGGGTTACCACTTGGCCACGGGGTTACCTTGTACACTGTGTTACCACTTGGCCACGGGGTTACCTTGTACACTGGGTTACCTCTTGGGCCCGGGGTTACCTCTTGTGCACGGGGTTACCTTGTGCATGGGGTTACCTCTTGGGCACGGGGTCCAAACTAGGTTAAATGAACTGTGCTGAAATTGGGTGTTATGTAGTGAACTCCATATATATTGCTTTATTCCATTGGCTAGTTATCAAGGAAAGTAGGTTGCTGCCTAGCACACTAACATTATTTACATAACCGCTGCAGCTGTACATGCCTCTGTTTTGATGTAAGTGGCCACTCGTATGTGCAGCTGATGCACGCTTCTGAGCAGTGAGGCTGCATTAAATTCCCTATTGGTGAGGAAATACCACTGGTCCAGAGCACTGGATACCACTTTTCAGTGCACTCTCATTTTCATGACATGATAAAACCTTGTTGAGGGTCACGCTGATCTCTTGAGGTGGAGATGAAGGGATAGGAGTGGAGTCAAGGCAGGGATTGGGGGAGGAGGAGGGATTCAGGCATGAGAGGATTTACTATCAGGCCCAGGTGACTGATGGATCCAGTCTGGTGGTCACGGGCACAGTGAACTGAGAGTGAGCGAGAAAGCGCTCGGAGAATTTTCAAGCTTTATCTCCAGGATGATCAAGAAGAACAGAATAAGGTTCTGATGTGAAATTCGATTTTAAAGGCTCCGTCTCATCCAACACAAAAAGCACACTAAATGAGTTATATGGGAAAGAAGCCTAAAATTAGTGTGTTGCTACGGAGACTCGGTAATGGAAACAGTCTTTTTGGAATTACTGATGTTGTAGAAAGTAGCAGTGCAATGAATTGAAAATAGTTATTTTTAATGATGACTGATCATCCTCGATTATCCACAACCATTTGTTCCTTAAACATTTGCTGACTTTTTTGCAACAGCACAAACGTGATGAGAAGAATAATTAGAAGAGAAGGATCATGCATGCATGCATTCGTTTCTCTTCTTCTGTATTAATGCTTTGCTTAGCTAGTTAACTCGCTGTATGTTATGTTATGCTAGCTACTACTTTACTTCTTTAGCCTAGTAAATTAGGTTTCTAGCATGAGTCAGCTACGGGTGTTGTCACTAAATGCCTAGCGTGAGCTTAGCTAGTTGGCGTTTTGGGATCTGTATGTTTGTAACAAGCAAACATGACTACAGTTCTTCTACTTTGTTTATTCAGAATGAAGGAATGTATCTTTTGACTATTGGCTCGCATTTTCATGTCCTGCTAATTAACAGCATTGGCTAAACTTGTCTAAAAGGCAACAGAACTGTTACTGCTTGTTTGTCTTTATTCAAGAGTATCACACTGTGTTCATCACACAGATTGAATTCTCGTGAGATCTGATCAGAGCATTACAGGAATTTGCGTTTTTTTTTTTTTAAATACATCATTAATATTAATGAAATAAATAGTCCATTGTGTGTGCGTGTGGTGTTTTTTAGCAATTGTCATGTGAAAAACAAACACCATGTGACCTTTTCTGTTCTCACCCACTCGTTTGCTTGCTCACTTTCTCTCATTTACATAGCTATCAATGAACTACAGTAATAATAATGATGTATGGCAGCCGAATCAGCCGGCTGACCACTGACCTTTGCAGGAGTGGGATTCCAGGTGACCTTTTCCACACACATACACGACTTTTCTTCCTCTCCACCATCAGCTCTGAGCAGGAGCTGTGTATCTCATGCCCCCGTACACACAATCCCCACTGACACGGACCACTGGCCCCATGAATATTAATGTGGCAGTATAGACACACGCACACACACACACTGTAGGTATTCCATAGTGGGTTGAGATTAGCACTCTGCATTTAGTTCTAATGGTGGCTGGTGATGCATTTTGATATGGAATCGTCCATTGCCTTTTTCTTTTTTTTTTTTCCCCCGATCCCTCCCTCCCTGTGTGCGTGCGCGCGCACACCCGCATGTTTGCTGTGGCCCTGTCAGAATAAGAATGTATGCATTATAAGATAATCGGAGGGAGCCGTAATCCTCACTACTACCATTGCATTTCAAACAGGGATTGAGGATTAAACGGCCCGGCCCGGGACCCTCGGGACATTAACTCCCACCTGTGGGGGAGGGAGAAGTGTATGTGTGGGAACGTCAGGAATAATAGGACTATAACTGTGCCTGTGGATTTTAAAAGGTTTACATGAACATATAGTCTGGGTAGATGGATGAACGAGTGTTCTGCTTCTATATGATGATGTTTGCTGATCAGTGCTACAGTGCCACCTATTGGCTGCAGTTTAAATGCACTCGCGACTCATCAGAACACTGGTGAAATGATGCGAATGTGGGTCTGTTGACACCAGACTTCATTTTATGTGTATATCTGATAAGTCTGAGCTCTTTAATACTTTTTAACCACCTCAAGAAAGTACAAACGAGACGAATAATGGGGGATTCTTGAAAAAGAAATTGTACCCGATCAAGAATTTTATTGGTAAACAGGTACACGTGTGTGTGTGTGTGTGTGTGTGTGTATAAGAAAAGAATAATACATTGGTGCCACTATCACGACAACTACTAGGAGGATGAACACATTGCTAACACGTGCTTCCCCCGAGGCGTGTTCTTTTTTTCAAAGGAAAGCGCTGTCTGCCCTCTTCCTCATACATGAGCTCCCAGATGCCCATGATTGCCTGGTGGCTCTGTAATTAACAGTGGAGAGGGTTGGCTATGGCGTCGTCGGAACTTGAACTCGTGATTTCCCAGGCAATAGGGCAAGCGCGTTTCTGTTGCACCACTCAGGAGCATCATCGCTCCTGACAATTTAACATGCATGGTGGCTAGTTTGCAGTCCGAAAGTCCGTATAATCAAGATGAAGATTTAGATTAGCTTTTTGAGCTGTTTTTTTTTTTTAAATTCACTCATTAAATACAGCTTAGAGTTTAATACCACGTCCTGATGGAATGAAGAGTCAAATCAGATCAAATTCGGTTTGGTTTAAAATGTATTCAACTGTTAACTGCCTGAACTTTGGGAAAGGATTCCTTCATTTGGAGCAAATGTGGCTCATCTGAAGTAATGAATAAAACACAATGGGAATGCTGTTTTAGGAGAAATACTTATGACTTAAAACTCGCATGCAGTGCAGGTCTCTTTTTCTTGCATCCTGTATTTTCTTTCATTTCTCCTTTTACCTTTCTCCTCCCTCATTTTCACTCGTCTTTTTTATCAATCACGGATTTTAACTCCTTCATGTTCGGTCCCCCCCCCCTTATTTTTATGAAATCTTAAAGGATAAAGATTCATTTATTGGTGAGATTATTATTATTATTATTATTGTTGTAGTAATTGGATATTTGTTTGTTAGACTGCCTTTCAGATTGAGTGTAGGTCATAAAAAGAATTTTCCCCGACACCCAGTTATTTTTGTTTTGTGGACCAAAAGCTACTGAATTCGAATCAATTTTATTAGATTTTTAAAAAAAAAAGAGCAATTGAGCCATTCCACCAAATCGGTGCCATTTCTGTCCCTAGAAAATTATATGTATAAATGCACATAATGTACTTTAAAATACATTTCCTATTACGCAGAATGTCCTGCACATTGATCTGATTTCAACTTTGATATATAATTGTAAGGATTAATAAAAACTACCTAAAACGCTGAAAAATAGCATGTGTTACCTGTCCCCGCACTCTAAGGGCCTCTGTATGCTCTTGCGACAAGGCTTTCGCAGATGGCTTTTCGCAGACAGTTGTAATTTATCGTTGAGCGGGGAGTAATAGGCGTGCGCGATGTTATTCACCGCCACAACGCAAGAGGGCGCGAACTCGCTAGGAGTAGTTGGTGGGTGTGGTTAGTGGAGTGTTTATCCTCCGGTTACTTATAATGACTAGAACCGGAGTCATATAGATGTATGTACTTCCTCGATCAACCGCTCTTCATGCTGCTCCATCTTCGCTCGTGTTTTTAAAAATGGCGGTCGTGAAAACAAACCAAACCGGGAAAGTAGGGAAGTGGAAGTGCGTGTACAGCGGATGTAGAGTGGACCAATCAGAGCCTTCTTGTCTGCGACACTGTCTGCGAGGCTTCTGCGGTGGTCACAATTTTTGGGAGGTGCGCGCAGAGCGTCTGCGAAGGTGGGGGGGGCTACGCAGATGCTATTTGCGAAGACTGGGTTGTCAGCATAAATTGGCCTTAACTTTATACTTAACTATGAAATATTATGATTAAAATCCTTCAGAAACAGTATTTCTTTTGCACTGTTGTGACTCCATATCCTATCCATGGTTTAAATACATTTTTTTTTCATAAGAAATCCACAATACCTTAGTTAAAATACACATTTTAGTCGTGTCCCTGGGTTTTCACTCAGTCCTGTTACCCAAACACAAATTTGGAACATTCCATAAATCACATGCCCAACAGGACGTTACATCAGTTGTGTCTTCTGAAGGCCATGGGAAGACCAAAAGTTAGTTCTCTCATTTACTTTTCTGTATATTTGATGATTTTTTTAACTTTGACTGATAAGGTCAATGTCAACATACTGTCCTGTTACTTAAATTATTTCTTAGATTGTTTATTTTAAAAATACAGATTTTTGGGAAATCGCTAGAATGTGCCAAGTGTGGTCATGCCATTAGCGATGATGCCATGTGGCTTAATTCCATGTATTAGCTAATCCTCGGCTAAAAACTCAGTCCTGTTACTTTCAGAGTTTTGGTAACAGGACTGAAAAAAATGCAGCCATCTTTGACTTCCAAACCTTGTAACGTAGCCTGAGGTTGACCAATACACATTTTGAATAGTTAAATATGTGTGTTGTTATAATCAGTTCTGAAAAGATATAACAAATTAAGTTTAATTTGGGAGTGGTACAACAAGCAAATGGCACCCATTCGGTGGAATGTCCCAATACAAGATGCTACATCATGCATCATGTGGTGGGCTTTCCCTCTTCATGCAAGGTATTGTGGGATACAAATTTGAAACAGAAGAGTGTAACGGAAAGTGAGAAGAAATGTTATTTATGGACCGACCTTAAGCTGGTAAATATTTTTTTATTTTGTCTTCCTCAGGGTAATAAAACTCGCTTTCGCTGTGAACATTGTCGTTATCGCTGTCCATGCTGTAAAATTTAATGCTATTCTCCTGAGAAATAATATATTTTTTTTTCTTTACCAAATTCTAACAGAAACTGGGAGCGCCCGAAAGGGAAAACTGAACTGAGCCGCCATTTTGAATCCTCATTCACGGCTGTAATGCAGATTGCTTCCTCCTCGGTATACAAGTGCTCTTCCATGGCAGGAAAAACTACATTTTGCCGCCTATGTAGTCCCCTATTTATACAAAATTGCATCATTTAGGATTCAGCCATGTTTTTGCTCGGTGTTAGCAAGTTAGAGGTTTTTAGCTTTCTCCTGAAATGTTCTTTTATTTTGTCTTCCTCAGGGTAGTAAAACTCGCTTTTGCTGTGAACACTGTCGTTATCGCTATCCATGATGTAAAATTAATGCTATTCTCCTGAGAAATGCTGGCAAAAATGTATAAGATTTTTGATAATCTTATTAAAAAAAAAAAATGTTGACAAAAAAATGCTATGTTTGTTGTTGTGAACGGGCGAGTCGCCAGAGGTCCGTAACACAGGATTTGATGGAAACTCGACCGCGAAAAAAATGTTATGTTCCGAAGGAAAGGAAACACAGGACCAAACTAATAAACAAACATCTGCGCTCAGCGAGCACCTCGGTGTGATCAGCTGTTCGTTTCGCGACAGAATGTTGGAACTGTCAGTGCAATGTCAAAGGTAAACCTGTAGATGGCAGTAATGCAATAGTGGGTGCCAGCTGCTATAAAAACTCACAAGAAGACAACGATGACGACTAAGGTAAACCTGCGCATGCGCACACGGACTTCCTCTGCCTGCTTGATTGCGTGAAGTGAGCGATTTTCATATACATTATTTGCTCGGGAATCCCCTCAAATTAAATAACTTCCCAGCCACAGAAAGGCTTTAAAAAAATTACAGAAATAAACATCTCACAGTGCCTAAATTTCACTTGTTTTATGGAATCGAAAGGCTGTCTACTTTTAAAGGTGAGACATTTTTGGTGTCTGATGAATGTAATGTCGTTTTTAAATGGATTCTTTTTGTATAATGCGTGGGAGCGGTGGCGGGTCGTGTGCCTGGTGATTCTTTCTCTGGAGGACATTGAAGATATCTACCTATTCGGAACCATGATTACAGGACTTTTGCTGATTGGATTAGGCATTGCCCTGGTATATCGAGGAAATCAGACAACGGTGACAGCTGTTCAAAGCCCCACAAAGCTGCCCGATATGATTGGAGTGGTGGGCAAAGCTGTTGGCACTCGGACTGTGGACATTCAGAACTTTAACCACAAAATGGTTGTTATTTCAGAGCAGCTTTCAGCTTTGCAAGGAATACGTTTTTCGGAGATCAATTTGAATAGAATGGACAGATATGGACAAGCGGTGAGGACGTGCAAAGACCAAACAATTCATATCTTATCGACATTCGGCGGCCTGAGACAGAACCGGCCTTGTTTTAGGCCGTTGCTGAGAAAACATTTCCCCCTGAAGGTCAATGCCGGGAGACGCACTCATTTTTCGAATTCCTCTCTAACTCTCCGCGGTCGCCATTTTTACCCCCAGTGTGACAAGTGGGTGTGTGACCAGCGCCTTCATGGCTGCAGGAGTGGACAGCTGCTCGCTTGCGCTGGATTACCTCTCCCCCCTTACCCCTGATTTCCCCCCCTCAAGTCCTGTGTTTAAAGTGTACCTGTGTTGTAGTTGTGCTTATGCAAAGGTTTTTTTTAATGTTCCCACACTGTACTCCTGACAGGAGCAGGGGGGGGGGGGGGATTTTATTTTTTTTCCTTATCTCTCCTCATGTTGTGCTTCCTTTTTATCTTTATCCCTGTGTTCCTATCTACCCTAAGTCAATTGTATATGTACGGACAGGTTGATGGCTAATTTCGCTGGTACATGTGACTAGTGACAAAGGGCTTCTTCTGATAACTGCAGCAAAGATTTGTAAACTTGTTTTCTCTCCGTGTTCAGGTCCGAGCTGTACCGATCTCTGTTTGGATCTCAGTGATGATGGTGATGGAGGTGTAACTCACCGAGGCATGTGTACACACTCATTCTTACTTGACATAGAAAAAAATTAAAGAATTTGGTGTGTTCTTGTTTTTAAAGTCAGGTCCTTTGTTGTTCTTTGGAAAGGACTATACAAATTAGATTTTTATTTCTGATCTGCTGCGTCTGTAATATAAAGTGACCAAAAAAAAAAAAAACTACACACCATCAGGTAAACTTCAAATGTACTGTTCTGGATCTCATAAGTGTTTGGTTAAAGTATTCACTGTTACCTCCCTGAGGTTGATTATTTTCCAGCACATCCTGAAGTGTTTTATTCCTCTTGTACCACAGCGATTTTGCCAATCAATCATTCCAACTTTCTTATCGCTAAAGTCACACATTTCAGGTTCATGTTCTGCTCCCCCTCTGGTATTTTTGATTTTCTTTTATTTACTCACTTTCTCTTTCCTTGCAGTCTTATTTCTCCCTCTCGTTACATAATTCTTTTATTCTTCATTTATATATACATAAAAAAAGAGACATTTCTAAGTGGATGAAGTTCATTTTATTGAATTAAATTCAGTGGTAAAATGTGCACTCCTCCTCTTCGGGCCAGTCATCACACCACTATCATTTCATCAGTAGCACGTTTAGCGTAGCGGTTCAGACATGCGCGCGTTACAACAGATGCACTTTTTAATCCAGGTCAGTGCAAAAACATGACCTTTCACAGAGTCAGCGCTGTCGCCATGAACCAGAATCTAAAACACTTTCAAGCAGCATTAATGACCCGATGCTTCCACCTGCATTTTCTCTGCGTAATGTATTATTTTTCATCTTTGCTCTCTCTAGCAAAAAACCAAGAGGCTCGCGTTTGGTCCAATTTCAAGCACACTTCAGTATTTGTTAGCATGAATAACTATTCCCCCCCTCCCCCGAACTACAATCAGTTAATAAATTAGAATCGCATGACACGTAAAAAAAAAAATTACCACTATATTGTGCGTGTAACATTACTTATTGGACAACCACATAAAACATGTAACTGTGTCGAGGGAAGGGGTTAAGGTGCACTCGGAGGTGAGCAAGGTTATGATTGTACTGGCTTTAAAGAGTAGTGTTTAAGTTTAGCATTATTTTATAACAAAAAACGGCATTGCAAATTCTGACCGCTTATCTCAAAGATTGTCAAAATCTTGAGCCAACGAGTCAGGCTTGTCTGACAAGCCGTAAACTCTTGTGATTAGTGACTGAGACATCAAGATCTTGAGTCAGGATTTTAACATACTGCCGTCACCTAAAATAACGACTGATACATGATGCAGTTTCTTTTCTACCTGGTGGAAACGGACTTCTGGCTTCCTCAGCGCCTGTGTTCAGAGCATTAAAAATCCTGACACCAAGCCTAAGGGAACATTATTAAAAAAGACGAAAAAAATAAGGACCTTTTACAACATGAAAGAACAATGTGTCATCGGTGACAATCAGTAACTTTTTTTGGTAGTGGTCCTCATTGTGAATCTTTACCACTGAGACAAGTGAGAGTCAATACATTTACAGTCTGGAATCATCGCCACCGTGTGTGTGTGGGGTTCAGGAGGAGTTCGGGGCATCCATAGTGGAGAGGATGCGCACCACCTCGGCACGCTGAGTGGGAGAGATGTGCTGAGTCATATGCACAATTGAATCCATGGCCACCTCGGGGTTCGCCTGAACCAGACTGAGGGGGAGGGAGAAAGAGAAGACGTTAGCATATTTCATAGATGTGTTTTGTTTACTGTGAACTATTAATAAGAAAGGAAAAGATAATGCTAGGTGCATGGATGCAAACGGCGCGCCTTTTTCATGGCTGTCTGGGGGACTTCTGTGAATCGTGCAGATCCGATGAGTTTTTTTTTTTTGGGTGGGGGTGGCATTGGCGTGTCTGATTATAATTTCATCAAAGTAAATTCTGTATTAAAATTACTAAATAAGCAAATGCCGTTACAGTCCATGAAACATAGGAAGTATGAGAAGAAAACAGTAAATCAGAAAGCTGCGCACGTAAAGCCAATTGGCTGTGCGCCATTATCTGCTGCTGGCTGCACTTCACTGCACGCGCAAGGATTTCCATCAGTCCAACGCAAGTTACGTAACTGGCTTTACGTGCGCAGCTTTCTGATTTATTGTTTTCTTCTCATACTTCCTATGTTTCATGGACTAATGGCATTTGCTTATTTAGTAATTTTAATACAGAATTTACTTTGATGAAATTATAATCAGACGCTCCAACACCCCCCCCCCCCCCCCCCCAAAAAAAACAAAAAAACAAACTTCATCGGATCTGTACGATTCACACAAGTCCCCCAGACAGCCATGAAAAACGTGGCGTCCGCCAAAAGGCACGCCGTTTGCATCCAAGACAGTGGTTGGATGATTAAAGATGGAAAAGGATGGACAGAAGGGTGCACACATCAGGCAAAAACAATTTGGGGGCGGGAGTGTAATGGTGATGATACACGGGGCAACTTTTTGGGCAATGTTGCTGGGCAATTGCGTTTTGACTCTTTTCTATTGAGATTGGGCAACATTGTTTCTTTCTGAATGGTTTTGATAATCTCTGGCAACTTTGAGATAAGCCAATCAGAACGCGAGTATTGAGTCATGTGACCTCCAGTGAGGTTCGGATCAGAAATTTCAAACAAATATGGCAGCCGCTCAGTGTCAGTGGAGTGAAGAGATGGAGAGACTCCTCATCTGTTTTTACGCCAGTAAGTTATTTTAATATTCTATATGGAGGAATTTACCTCACCAAAGCTCTAAAAAACAACAGACAGCTTGATTAAATGGTCACAGCAAAAATTAAGACATCGATTTTTTTTTTTTTTTAGCTAACTGTAAACTGGCGTTGCTAACTGTTGTTGCCCATTGTTAGTTGCCCTGAAAAGTTGCCCTGTGTCTCACCTAGTTGCCCGTTGCCAGCAACACTGCCCAAAAAGTTGCCCCATGTATCATCACCATAAGACTTAGGAATGCTGAGACGATACCTGCGGATCTGTTTGAGAATGTGGTCCCTGCGGATGTACTTAATGTTCTCGTCGATGACAGACCGCGCTCCTTCCTCCTCCGTCAGCTGCTTCTCTAGCCACTCCACCACGTCCTCGTTACTGTCCCATAAATACGCCTGACACACACACACAAGTAACTATGAAATGCACCAAGAATTCTTTTGAACAATGTGATGATCCTCATAGTCTGAATTTGGGAGAGGGGAAAAAAAAAAAAATTGCTCTCTTGATTAGGGCCCTACAGATAAATCCAGGCTGATTTGGAATAAAACTGGACGCTGAAAGATTTGCTAATGAAATCGGAGGGGGGGGGGACCTGTGCTCGTAGTCGAAGGGAACGTTTAACGGCCTTTATTAATCACATTTAATCCGTTTGCTTTTAATTAAGAAACAGCATGTTGCTCTCCTATCTGCGTTTGCCAGGAAGGAGATTAATTGTGGCTTAAGATAGCGCGCTCCGATTGGGGCTAATGCATTAGCCGCTTCAGCCACCGTCTCCATCCACGGATACTTGTGAGATGCCGGCGGCGTTTGGCATCGTGCCAGGAGCTGAGTGTGTCCCTCGCACGCAGACGGACTCAAACATAACGCCTTTAATATACTCACTTTGTGTAGATTATTACATTTTTTTTTTTCCATTTAAAGGCCAAAAAGTTATGAATGTACTATTACACTACGTTCAGACTGCAACCTGAAACGACCCATATCCGATTTTTTTTTGTTAGGCCGTTCACATTACCAATTATATGAGACTTGTATGTGATCTCCAATATGAACGGAAAACGACCCAAAAGTGTCCCGCATGCGCAAATTGACACGTAATAAGCACATCTACGTAATACGTAAACAAAAAAAAAAAAGCGCACTCTTCCTTCAAGTTTGCAAGTAAAGCATGGAGATGAGGCGAGACCTGGCGATGTGGTTTTTGTGGCGGCGGCGGAACTCGCACAATAATCTGATTAATGTGGGCAGCAGACTAATGAGACCGAAGGTGTCAAATTACTGGAAATTTCCAGAACAAATCTTATAATCTTGTAATACAGGATGATTTAACATCCAGGTCCCTACCAAATCCACCATTAGCTTGATCAATTCTATAAAAGTCTATTTAAATTCTGAAAACTGTACAAATGTTGTTGTTTTCCACCAAAGAGGCGGGATTAGCCAACGCAGAATAGTGACGTTTGTCTCTTGTTGATGACGTGTAGGTTGCATGAATGCGACCTGTCCGGTCAGACTGCAGTCGCGTGTGAAAATATCGGATATGCATCGGAATTAGGACCACATATCCAAGCGGCCTGGGTCGCATGTGAAAAAATCGGATCTGTGTCGTTCAGATTGTCAATAACAAATCGGATACAGGTCGCATATGGGCAAAAAAAATCGGATATGGGTCGTTTCAGGGTGCAGTCTGAACGTAGTCTTAGTATTAATCTCATTTACACACAGTTATCCTCTCTCATCATGTTTAATATGCAGCTAGACTATATTTAGCATAACATTTTAAAAAGATGTATTTTTAGGCAAATTTTTTTTGCCGCACCTTCACGGCTCCCTCGGCCTCGACGAACCAGCGCCGCAGCATGGCCTGCACCTGGCCGTCGGTCAGCTCGCTGTTCGCTCGCTGGATCTTCTTCTTCACCGTGTCCTCCAACAGGAGCCTCCGCAGACGCCAGTAAAAGAACTGCCTTGAGGTGCGCCACTCCAACACGTCCTGTCGGCAAACGTTTGAGTTAACCAGCTAATAAGCCAATTCATCACCTCCGCTGTATACAGTCCTGTCCTATTCAAAAGAACAAATGTTTTATTTTTGTTCGATGGTACATCCACCAAAGAAGCTATAAATAACAGAAGCTAATTAGGATCTTGCGTTACTCTCAGAGCTGTAATAAAACACAGCAACCTCATACGAGTCATCACACCAGTGCAGTGGAAAGAAAATCAATCAAAGGCTCACAGTAATGACTCCTTTCTCCTGCATGCGTCCCGGCGTGTCATGCAGGTCAGCGAACTGCACTGCCACTTGATGGTAGATGGGTAGCAGGAACTCCTCTCGCTCCTTCAGTTTACTCTCCAACTCCTTACGTTCGGATACATTCAGCTCTGGCGTACCTGCGTACACACACGTTTGGCTAATGCACTACAAACGCTTTGCCTTTATGATGATGCTGCCACCACCATGCTTCACTTCACTGGGTTTCGCCAGACATAGTAGCCCAAAAACTGAAAGGGTGTGAATACTTTCCAAACCTGCTGCAAGTTTGAATTACTTGCTAGATATCACACTAGCTATGTAGACTCCACAACAAACAATTCTCTGCTACTTCCTTCTAAGGGCAGTATCTCACTGGGCTGCGACAGCTTGCGAACGTCATTCGTGAGAGTTTCAAAAGTGTCTTGAAACATTCGCAGGGCTTCTCAATTTCCTCGCATGAGTTGCGAAGTGTCGCTCCTTTGTCGCTGAAATTTTGAACATGTCTAAAAAAATTTGCGCGACAAAATAGCCGCAAATGCGTCACTGGTATCGCAAAGCCGTCGCGAACCCTTCTCAAGTCGGTTTCCGTGAGGCTTCCTCTACTTCCCTGCCTGCCGAGGGAAAGCCGGGCGACAGCCTGCGACTATCAATTCAGTGCGATTCCAAGCGAAAATTGTCGCTCATCTCATTATCTCTAGCCGCTTTATCCTTCTACAGGGTCGCAGGCGAGCTGAAGCCTATCCCAGCTGGCTACGGGCGAAAGGCGGGGTACACCCTGGACAAGTCGCCAGGTCATCACAGGGCTGACACAGACAACCATTCACACTCACATTCACACCTACGCTCAATTTAGAGTCACCAGTTAACCTAACCTGCATGTCTTTGGACTGTGGGGGAAACCGGAGCACCCGGAGGAAACCCACACGGACACGGGGAGAACATGCAAACTCCACACAGAAAGGCTCTCGCCGGCCCCGGGGCTCGAACCCGGACCTTCTTGCTGTGAGGCGACAGCGCTAACCACTACACCACCGTGCCGCCGAAAATTGTCGCTAATTCGCAATTGTTGTATCTCCAACTAGTCACAGGCTGTCGCAGCCCAGTGAGATACTGGCTTTAGCTTTACTTTTTCCTCATAATGTCTCTAATGAGGTTGCAGGATGAAACCATGGTTATACATTTTTCTTCTAATTGCAGGTAGGAACTACAGTTGTGAGCAAGGAACTGAAGAAACGTCACATTCGAGCCCTACGTTGGATTTTCCGCTTTTTTTCCATCAACGTGACTCACCAAGTCTCTCAGCCAGGCCCGTGTAAACGGGATCGACGCGTCTCATGGTCTTAACCAGATCCTTCTTTCTAAACTTGATCTCCACCGTCCCTTCCGGCTCCAACACGCCACCACTGCACAACGTAATCATTATACAACTCCAGTTAATGAGTAAGAAATGTGTGTACAGTCAGACAAACTGATATATATATTTGGGTTCATACGATATAATAAACAAACAACGCTCTTACCGACTGTCCTTGTCTGCGTACATCTCCATGTGGCGTGGGTTGATTGTAGGGTCGATGACTACCCATGATCCTCCACGGAGCTCGGCTTGAGGCGGGATGTAGACCAGTACCGGCTGTCTGTACTCCCTCAGGCCATCCACAATGTACGCGCCGAACTTCAGCACCTGGTCGTACATGTCTAGAGGCGAGATGCGTTTTATAATATAGCGTTGAGTTCTTAATTCTGATTGGTCAGAAAGTTTTCATTATTTCCTATAACGGCAGCTCTGAGAGTTGTTCTCTCTTCAAAGCAAATCACAGGATTATATTAATGAGCTTGTTCATGGTTGGGGTGCTTATGTGATTTGTATAATCAACTTCAGGGTGTAATTTTACTCCATAGAACTCGATCGTTAACCTACGGACCTTTCATGCCACCAGAAAAGCCTCTCCAGTTGGCAAACACCATGAGAGGGAGTCCCTCGCGGTTCAGGTCCTTAATAGCCTGAGCGGTCTTAAACGCGGAGTCGGGGAACCACACCTGACCAGCCTGCTGGATGATCTAAAGCAGACAACAGACACACACTATTTATAGACAGATAGATATCTATATATAAATAAATAATCACAGTGAGTCCGTATGTAGCTGTGTGAGAGTCTGAGCGCGAGACTCACTTTGGCTTCCGAGTCCAGATTAGCCGGATCTGCTGGGATGGACAGCTCGACTGTTCTAGTCTCCACGGCTACCACGCCGACTGGGATACCTCCCAACCTGCAAACAAACATCGCATAAACACTCATGTTGTTAATAATATTTGCTTATGCATCAATATGAAAATAGCTGTCAGTGAAACCACTTGTGGTTGCTGTATGCTGTTAGAGGAAAAATAATCAGCGACTGAGTAGAAATCGTCAGAGATTTTTCCAATCATGTCAAGGACATAGTCGCTCATCTGGCCTGCCACCAAAACAACCATGACTACCAAGGACCAACCTCCGCGACAAATTGTTTACAAGAGGAAAATCAAACAAATAAATTAAATTTTGTTCCCCGAGGGAAGATCGACCCAAAACATCGATCAGAACTGAAATCGGGTGAGAACTGAGACGCCTGGAAAGTTGACAAATTAATGACCAAGTTTTGTACAGAGTGGCGAGTTCTTTCAAATATAACAACTGGAACGGAAATCCATGAAGAACTGACAGAGGAGATACGATTTAAAGGTCCCATGGCATCGTTTTTTCATTAATTGTGCGGTGGTCTTTAGTATGAATGCCTGCCCTGTGAGCCGGTTTTGGTGAAAAAAATGCTGTGGTTCTCCTGTTTCAGGCTGTTCTAGTTTGGTGGAGGAGCGGGTGGCGGGAGAGCGACAGGATTTCAGCTCTTATCATTAATATTCATGACATGTAAACGTATTACCTCTGATTGGCTAACAGCACTGTGATGCTACCTCCAGTGGGTCAGAACAAGCGGATGTGGGTGTCTTACTATGGCGAGAGAGAAGGAACAAACCGCGAAGGGAAAAATACCGCGCGCTGACGTCATTAAGGTGCGACGCGAGGAAATAAAATAAATTCAACAAATGTTTGGGTTTTTACTGAACAAACAAACAAATAAAATGAACGAGTGACTTAAAAAAAAAAAGAATGTGGGTGTCTTTGTAAAAACTGTTTTGATTGGCTATTATAACAGAGCATGCTGCATGCTCTTTGGTTTTGTAGCGCAGAGTACCTGGCTAACTGCAGGAAGCGGTTAGCTGCACAGCTAATGTAGCCATTGCAAGGCTAACGTGGCACCGATTTTAAAACACGGCAAAACGACTCAACAGTTATACACTTACTTGTTCGGTGTTTGTGGCTGATGCGGCAGGGATGCTTGGTACGGACCCAGGCTTCAGTGACAGTTGATGTGCAAAACCTGCCCTGTATTGTCCCAAGTTGTGGAAACATTCATCAGGAAAATGCTTCCGACAAACATACACCGTCTTAGGTAGACTCGACGGCGTATTATTGGAGTAAATAAAATTAAGCCACTGCGTCTTCAGGGGCTCTCCCGTCGGCAGTAAAAACGGACTCCTTTCTGTGTTGTCACGTCCATGTACAGCGCAATTTCCATGTTTGGTGGCAACTTTTGAGCTGAGCGGGCAATCCATACAGTGGGTGGGAATCATCTCCCTTGCTGACGTAGTAAAGGGAAGAACCTATCAACGTGCCATTTTGACGCGCCATTCTCAAATGTTGACAAATGTTGGGCATAGTTTGGTTTACACATTGAAATTTCTAGCCACTGGGGTGACTTAAGAAGGTCAGAGGAACTCATTTTAACGTTAAAAAACCTCAGAAAGTGAAAATTTCATGCCATGGGACCTTTAACTAAATTGTGGACGACGGACACCATTCTATGGCAATAGTTCATCGGCCTTATGGCCAGATGAGGTAATAACAGCACGTCTTGAAGTGTTTTATTCATTTTACACCACAACCATTAGCCAACATTTACGACTCTATATGTACTAAACACCACAGTACTTTTCATTTCAAGTTATTTCCGGTTCCAACTTATGTTATAGCAGCTATAAACAGTAGTTTCATCACCAGCTTTTATACTTCCCTTCTGTTTCCAAGGTAATAAAGGGAAAACTTGAAGACATTCTCCTGGTGGCAAACTGTTAAAAAGAGCTGACACTGGAGACTCATTTTGTAAATCTCACCGTACAGGGGAAAAAAAAAAAAAGTGTTGAGAAATATAATTAGAAACATTTATAGTAGTCTTCCTATGACTGGATAAAATCTGCTTTAAAAAAAAAAAAAAAAACTGGAGCTGCCTCAGGTGAAGAACTAATGATTTCCATGAAAAGCTTTTCAAGTGAGAGCTGGTACGTTTCTGGACAAACGCTCTAGCTGGGAGGTACCGAGGTCAGAGAGGTCAGAGGAGGGTTAGCTTTGAAGGAAAGCTTAACCATGAAGAAGGTGCCTTTGATTTCTAGTGTAATGGAAATAGAAAATAAATAAAACGATGGCAATACAGGATGTGTCTGTTGAGAATATCTAAATGTATTTCTATATAATGTTGATGTGCAGGAGCTCACCTGGCTCTGCCCACAACCACACTCTGTGCCCACGGCTGCATCATCTCCATAAACGAGCCGTAGTCAAAGAAACCATTCACCCATGCTCCTTTAGGGTCTGAGAGAGAGAGAGAAAGCAGAAAAAGAGCAGACAGAAAGCAGAGTGAGAGAAAGAAAGAGCAAACAGAAAGCAGAGCGAGAGCAGACACAACAGAGAGAAAAAGACAGACAGACAGAATAAGCAGAGTAAGAGAGCAGAGAGAAGTGGAAGACGAACAGGGAGATAGAAAAACAGACAGCGAGAGGGACATATAAACAAAGAGCGAGAGAGAAGCAGACATAAAGAGAGACGTTTCTGTAAATCATGTATTGCCACATTTATAAATGTTACATTTCCTCCTGTAATATAAAAATCTCATTCACTGTATTAGTAAATGATTTAAAATGTAAAATTAGTGTCCAATTTTGCAAATGCTACTAAATTTCAGTTCTCCTGGTGAACATGAACACATCGACAGTGCTGAGGTCTGTTAGAGACCTATGAAAGCAGGTTTATACAAACACTGTAAAAATCTGGATTTCCGTGCGTCACTTAACTTCGGCTGCCATTTTATTTCCAATCGATTGAATTAGACGTAATCTGTTATGTGGTCACGTTTTCATCAGAATCTACACAAGTCATCTTAGCAGCCAGGATTTTTTTTCCCCCCCATATCAACAAACTCGGAGGTGTGACACCAGCATGGGATTAAGCCGTGTGTCTGGGCTCGAAGGCCGTGGCTCGGTCCCTCTGCTGTAATTATAGAGATGTGGAATCTCTCCTGCCTGGAAAGTGGGGGCCATCCATCGCAACCTTATCTCTGTGAACCCAGAGCCTGAACATCTTACAGCGAGTCTACAGTGATCTACTGGTGCAGTTCCTGACCCCTCAGCCATGCACCCCACACACACACACCCCTCCAATATCACTATCTGATTTCAAAACAAACCAATTAAACAAAGGAGGCACAAAAGTCCTTATGTTCTTTAAAAAAAAAAAAAAAAAAAAGTACCATCTGTTAAATTTCTGTAATACACAAATATAATTTTCTTATATAAAACCAATTTATATTAAATGATTATGTGCGGGTAATTTTGAATAAACACACTAAAAATAAATCGTCCACCTCCCATAAAAAGGGAGGGTGTGTATGTGTGTGTGTTCATTCGTTCACGTGCTCACTCTGATTGGCTCGTCCTGCCAGCATCCAGCGAGGGTCATATGGTGCTTTGGTGGGTATGAAGTCCACTGGCCGATCGATGGGGTCCTTGGCTGCCAGGAGCGGCACAGGGCTCGACATGTTCTGAAAAACAAAACGAACAAGTTAAAAAAAAAAAAAAAAAAATCTATTAATCCATACCACTGTTAATCGTACGAGGACAACTCCACAAAAATCGATTTAAAAATGTGTCGATATGGTTTTCTGTCACTAATTATGCATGTAATGATACAAATGTATGATGAGTCGAAGTCATTAAAAAAAAAGGTAGTGATAATCGGGCTGCGTAATCTGTTTTTTTCTAGCTGTAACTGTGCTGTTTAGACAGCAGAGAGCACAATAATGTACGATAGTGGGAATACATGCGACTTCTATGCAGGCAGAAGTAACACAGCTCTAATGCTGCAAAAACACAATCAGGTCTAAAGTGGGAAAGAGCTGTTGTGTGACTACACAAATAGATTCAACAAGAAATCAGAGCTCTCTTTTTACAGACTGCTGAAAACTAAAGAAAAGATAAGCAAATGGAGGGAGTACAAACGGTCATAAAAGTTTCTTAAATAAAAGGCCTATTTGTGATGAATTTTTTTTCCATTTTTAATAAAAGGAATATTTTTAGTTAACAGGTTATTATAGTTTATGCCACCATTTACAAATGTGGGTAAATAATGTTGGTTATTAAGAAAATTCAACAAAAAGTATTTTCATTTCACAAAAGGAAATTTTAACTGAACGATAAATAGAAAAACAAAATGTTTTTCTTTGCAACCAAATTTAATTTATTCAAAGAATTTCATGTGAAAATTAAATCATGAACCCAATAGCTCAAACCATGAATCGGATGAATTGTTACAAGCCTTGTAACTAACTTGTTTCATGGACGTTTCACAACTTTAAACGTAGCTATAAATGGGTAAAAAGTACGATGTGTGGTTCTTTAATCAATTAAAAATTGTGCTCACCAGCAAATGCTGCTGTGGTGTAAGAGGAATGAAACTTTAATTGGTAACAGTAACCAGGCGGTTGATTATTTTCCTCTAAAAGCACATCTACCATGTTTGTTTTATTCTCTACTTTACATAAAACATGTAACGTTTTTGACGCATGGTGAACTGCAGAAGTCAGTTCTATAGCCTCGGTCACAACCGGCCGTACGTGCTCCTACGGCCGGTCTACGTGCAAAAAACGCAAGAAACGCATGGAGGGCGCGCGTGTGACGTGCTGATTTTCGAGCCGTAGACCGGCCTCAGAGGTTCTGTCATGTCAAACAAACTCTACGGGCGCTTACGTTTTTTTCAGGTTGCAAGACAAACTTACGGCCAACGTGCGTCTTTCTCCATGAACAAAAAAAACGCAGCGATTTGGGAAACACCAAAAATCGCACGGCCAAAAAAATCGTACGTCTGGTTGTGACCTAGGCTTATGGTAGTTTTTCTTTTAACGTGACCAGATGAGCTGATGTTTACAAAGTCATGTGCGATGATGTCAATACTTCAAGATTTCATGAGCTGTTTGGGTCTCTTTAACAGTCTCTCTGAGGATGGAGGATGATGAAGAAAACTGCAGTGGATGTAATTTGTCCACCTGGGGCATGTAGGAGAGCCACTGCAGCAGCATGTAAACACCCTCGAAGTCGTCACACACTGTGGTATGCGTGACACCGTTGTTGTGCATGATCTGCACGCCTCCCAGCTGGTTATTAGACGTGTAAACTTCACGGCCGAGGACCTGCAGAGAGAGAGAGAGAGAGAGAGAGAGAGAGAGAGAGCGCGTCAAACACACTTCCTAAGCACAATAAGTTAGTTACTTACTACATTTAATTTTTTAGATCATGCTTTACACTATGACCTTCATCAATGAACCATAAGTAATGTTAACAAAAGTTAATGCATGTATTAACTGAGGTTTATGTAAATGTTAATAAAATGCACCAGCATTCAATCCATGACTAAAACGAGCGCTCTGAGAGCACAATATCCCCCACTGGCAACGATACCATAACTCTGATAAAATGCGATTGAATGGAACGAAATTGCAGTATGCGTATTACTGACATATACAGGGATGAGAATGAGAAATTGTATTTTCAGCTGAAAATTTAATCGGGGGTCTGGGGGCCATCGGCCCCCAGCCAGGTCCAGGGCGGAGCCTGGTCGGGGGTCCAGGGGGCCAAAGGCCCCCGGAAGCTAATGAGTTTTATACATTTTAGACCACGAGAAATGGTCTCAGATTGCTCAGTTGAATAATATTTTCAGTCCAAAGAAGCTTGAGTTTTGGACACTAATAAACAAAAATAGTCTCAATAATGCTCAGCTAAAAATAATTTTTAACTTCATGCTAGAATGAAAGGAATGATGAATATAAATTACACACATAAAGACAGAATATTTGACATAATCCTGTAAATGTTTCAGTTACTTTATTAAAGAATGCAGTTACCTCTTTTGCAGTGAACTTGTCTCAACAGAAACACAATTTCCCTGTTGAACAGTTCTCTCAGCTCCCAAAGTCACAATCACATATAACTAGCAACACTACTCTAAGTTTTCAACATATTTACAAAGTACTTGTTCTTTTTCTAGGAATGCTTCATTGCAGAGATGTTTTTTTCCTTTTAGCAGCTAATCTGAATAAGCGATTCGTTTTCTTTTGTGATAATTTTCACCATTTTGAAGCTCTTATTCGCTGTTACATCCTCAATCTCCGGCCTCGTGGAGCACCATGTTGAATGAGTAAGAAAGCGAAATGCGAAGAACCAATCAGAACGAAGCTTACATGTGACATTTTGGCCTTTCCTATCTATGCTCGTTTACCATTGGTCAAATCGCGATATTTCTCTCTCAACGGCCAATCAAATACAGTGCACGTTCTGAACTGCCGATGTAAACAGAGCCTTGTTCCCGATGGTTGACCGGGTCAACACATACCTAACCCCCCCTAAATATTTTCTCCTCGGATTTAGACGATTCACAAAAATGACCCCTGGGTTGATAAAATCCGCGGAAAATTCCCATCCCTGCATATAACAAAGAATCCTGTCAAGTTTCGTGAAATTCCTCCAAAAATTGCGAGGAGTTGATTTCAGAAGGTGAGTACCCTTCCCGGGACGGACGGACGTCGCCATGACATAATCCCCCTTCGGGCCTTTCGGCCAGCGGGGGATAAAAATTGTGAGGAAAGTTGATTTCAGAAAGCCAGCACACCTTGACGAAATTGCCAAAGTACAAGTTTGTTAACAATCAAGGGCATAATTCAAACTAAATGAAATTTTGATATGCGTATAAAGGTCATAAAACAAAGCATTTTGCCAAGTTTGGTGAAATTCCTCCACAAATTGTGAGAGGAGTTTGATTTCAGAAGAACGTACACCCTCATGAAATTGTCAAAAGTATGAGTTATTTAATCAAGGGTTAAAACTCTGGTAAAAATTTTCACAAACGAAATTAAATCGCAATATGCGTATTACCGTCATATAACAAGGCCTTTTGCCAAGCTTCGAGAAATTCGTCCAAAAATTGTGAGACGAGTTGATGTCAGAAGGCGAGCGCACCTTCATGAAATTGTGAAAGTATAAGGTTGTTAATCAAGGGCTGGAACTCTGGTAAAATGTGACCGAGTTGAACAAAATAATAATACGCATAGTACCAACATATAACAACAACGTCTTTTACCAAGTTGGGTGAAATTCCTCCACAAATTGAGAGAGGAGTTGATTTCAGAAGGAAAACACACTTTCATGAAATTGTCAAAGTATAATTTTGTTAAATCAAGAGCTGTAACTCTGGTAAAATGTGACCGAATTTAACGAAATTACAATCGGCATATTATTGACATATAACAAAGAAACGTGCCAAGTTTCGTGAAATTTGTCCAAAAATTGTGAGAAGAGTTGATTTCAGAAGGTGAGCACTCTTCCCAGGAGGGACTGACATTGCCACGACATAATGCCCCTTCAGGGCTTTCCGCCAACGGGGGATTAAAAAAAATAAAAATATCCTCAGAAATGATTGTAAACTAAATTAAAGCACATTTCCCCTCAAATGTAAATAAACCCAGTTCATTTGTTAATGCTATTTCTAGTGCATTAATGCTCAAGTTCATGTTAACTAACATCAGTTAAGGGTTTCATATTTTCATGTACATTTAGAAAAATCTCAAAACAGGCCTCATTCCAAAAACATTATCATCATTTTCCTTTGTTTTGACAAAAACTTGAAAGCTAAAAACCTATAAAAGGTACAAATTCATAGCAGGTTTGGCTTTTTACAATCCAACCTGTTTTTTTTTTTTCCCCTCCCCCTCCCAATACCAGAGGATGAATGGTGGGCATTTTATGCTCATTGTAACTGGTTCCTGTTGGTGGCTGTCACAATCACACATCTTCCCTCAGCGTGGATCAATACCATCACCTCAGCTATCACATCAGCACTTGAAGGCTTCCAACTCACTGATGCCGACTTATTCAAAGCCCCTGGAGCTGTAAGATCTGTTCTCGGTGAAGTGTAGTCGTTAAAGCTGGTAAATTACTCTGCCAGTGTGCTCCATGAAGTTTAGCTCTCGAGTATTTACGCTTGATACATTAGCAGAGGAGCTCATAAAGAACAATGAATAGGTTATAATTGTGTGCTTGGACCTCCTGGTCACTCCTCTGACCTGACGAACCCATTACACCGTGTTTTACCGTTTAAAACTGTTAACTTTTTCTCATTTAAAGCTCTTAAAAAGTTTCTTGCTCTGTGCATGTAGCTTAGAAATGATTTCTCTGTGTAGGTGACAGTATGAGGACTATAGAGGGCTACCGCATGACGTCACCGCGCCGCGAGATTTTGTTAGGCGCCATATTGGAAGACCAAGTACATGCACTCACAATATAAAACAAAGTATGAGCGAGAGTAAAGTGACACGATGGATGATAATTCTGGTTATGTGAGTACATTACCAGCTGCAGAAAGGGCACGGTATGTGGAGAAACTGGCTGTGATTGATGGGTTTGACCCATATGATAAGACTCGGGGCAAGGGAGAATGGAAACATAAGGAGGACCGGACACCAATTCTGCCATCTGTTTGCTACCCAGACATTGTAAACTATTTGTTGTTTACACCCAGTGCCTACACTGCTGATGACTTGAAAGCCTACAAAGGGCTACAGGCTTACAATTATGTTGTTAGTGGCTTGGTTCATGATATTACAGCTGTTATTAAGAATAACCTACACATAGTTATGGCCAAGGTAATCTTGTTGATATTTATCTTTTAATAATATATCTTTTCAGTTGAAAAATTAATACTTTTTGTTACTATTAAGGTATCCATAATTTACGTTAATTTATCCAAATTATACATATGTATTTATGATATATGCCTACACAACAACTATGCTTCATTTATATAATAGGAGGGAGAGCAAGCCCCAAACCATCCTAAATTATTATTATTATTAAATTGTAGAAGTCTGGGAGGCTTGCTCCTCATCCAGTTATCAACTTGGGGCCAATTTAGCATGTTTTAAATCTGAATTTCTTGCGTTTGCTTACCTCAAAGTGTCCGCAGATCATGCACAGACTTATCCATTATATCCACAGTTTTTTGCCAAGTCTCACACAGGTTTCTTTCAAGTCTACTGTTGGGCCAATAAATCATAAATAAAACAGCTCAGATTTGTTTGTTTAAGTCGTTTGCCACTCCACTTTATTCTCGTGGGTTCACATACCGCTGCCGTTATTTCCCCCTAATCACGAGTTTGTTGGTCTTCCAAAATGGCACAGGGTCTGTTTACTTCCGGTTTCGGGTGACGTCAGTGAAATCCCTCTATGGAGCACTTGCATGTGACGTCACAGCCGATCCAGATTGTGACAGACGCCATCTTGTCAGTCAAATGCCATATTCCGCCTTCTACTTCTACTTCTGCTTTTACTTCTACCTTTTCTTCTGGAAAACCCTACTATATACAATTCTACTACAACGGCTGCAAGCTCTCCCTACCTGTGCACGTTTTTTATGGTTTTTGTGTGTATTTCTGCGTGTTGTTCGTCTGTACTGGACTTCAATATCCACTACAACCGTATGGACTTACTGGACATTGGTTTCCAGCAGAAAATGACGGTTTGTAGCGATTTCAATTGCATGCACAACATTCCGGACGAGATAGCGAGACCAGCGGGGTCTCCGTGGATTGTTATCGGAAGCAAAGTGAAGGAGGCGGCGCCGGGAGCGGAAGCAAAAGCGAGGCTGTAGAACCGGCCTGTTGACTAAGCTCAGAAAACAGCCACTCAAACCTCCACTGCCAAGCCTCTACCTCTCCAACGCCAGATCCATGTAACCAAGACGGACGATTTGGAATTACAGCTGGAATTACCTTATTCTATTCTATAATCGGCTGGTCAGTGCTATACTCAATACTTAAGTGACTTACCCATCCAATGAGGATTCTTGTTTACAAGATGCCACATCTGAGTTGCTGACAAATCCTGAATTTCTGTAAAGATAACTGTCCAGAGATTTATAGGCACGCAGTGCTTCACCACTGAACAGCGAGGGAAAGTTAATGAGGTAATTATACACGTCTGGGTATTCCGCTGGCAGTTCAAAATCCGGTCGTGAAAACTCCGTCCGGTAAGCCATAAAGGTCACAAATTTGTAGATCGTTTATTTTAGACATATATCTAGTTATCTGTTCATTAGAAAAATGAGCCGTGTAGTCTGTCGGTTGAAATTGATCCATTCTGTACACGAGTGCAGCAGTATTCAGCGGTGTTTTTGACCGACAAGATGGCGGCTGTGTACTTTCCGGTCACGTGACTGCAAGATCTCTATAGGCCAAGCAGAAACTGTTCATTGAGAGAGAGACACTAGGGCTGTGCAATTAATCAAATTTTGATCACGATTTCGATTTTTGTGTCAAACGATCTCAAAATTCATATAATCGAGTTGAAACGATTATTTTGCCATTTGTCGGGGACGCGCACACGCAATACATTTCCTTCCCGCGGGCCCATGCGCAGACTTGCCGAAAACACTCACGCGGCGGAAGCAGTGTGTGTGTCTCTATGGCTCTCCACTCACGCAGCTGAAAGGAGGAGAGATTGTGAATTGTTTGGCGTGAGGTAGGCTCGCAAGATGACAGAAGGAGGGCAGAATCGGTTGGTCGACGAAAAACGTCTGTAATATGGGATCACTATGGATTCGAAGAATCCGACGTGGAACAGAAGCACATAGTGTGTAAGATTTGCAATAAGGTAGTATCTGCGCCTCTTGGCAACACTACAAACCTCTTCAACCACCTGAAACTGAGCCATAAAGTTATTCACGACGAAACAAAAACCAAACAAAAAGATCAAGCCAATGCCGCCACAACCAGCAAGCCGATGCAGCCATCCATTTCAGCCACTCTCTACAATGCCACGAGTTCAGAAAGGCACAACGCACTCACAGCATCCATCGGATATTATTTAGCCAAAGACATGCAGCCTATGTACATTTGTGTTTTTCCTCTGTCTTATGTCAAAAGAATATTTTTTTGTTTTATACATCGCAAACTTCAGTTTTTCTAGACTATATTTTCAGTTTGAAAGAAAGGTGAACGTAAATGATCAATAACAAAGAGGGTTTTCTTGTTTTAAAGAGAAATGCTGAATAAATGCATTGTTTCAAAAAATCGTTTGAATAATCGTGATTTCAATATTGACTGAAATAATCGTGATTATTATTTTTTTTCCATAATCGAGCAGCCCTAACACACACCTTTTGGCATATTTTAAGGCAGGGGTGTCAAACCTGATCCATAAAGGGCCTTGTGGCTGCAGGTTTTCATTCCAGCCATGCAGCAGCACACCTGACTTGGCTCATTCAATCAACTGAACTGTCTTCACACAGTCAAATACTTGCAGCCACACCCACCCTTGATTAAAGGGTGGGTGTGTCAGTTGATTGAATAAGCCAAATCAGGGTGCTGCTGCATGGCTGGAATGAAAACCTGCAGCCACACGGCCCTTTATGGATCAGGTTTGACACCCCTGTTTTAAGGGATGACTCATACTGGCAGATTTCAGTGTTAAATTTCAAAATTAGTAAAGGTTTGAAAGATAATAGACCATAACGTGATGCAATCTGAGTAAACGCCACTGGATATCATGGCTGTGTAAGATCACGCAGAGATGATGAAACTGATACACAAGCCGTCTATTGATTAACCGTGTTCCATCAGGGAACTCCTGAATAACATAACTATCTGCAAAACATAATGCGAGCTGTAGTAGTAAATACATAATGCATATTAGCATTAGGAATGTAACGATGCAGCCAATTCACAAGTCAGTTTTCCCACGATATGTTTTTGAAAAAAAGTTTTATTACCAAAAAACCCTGCAACATTTTTCTTATTCTTGAGCAACAAACATTTGTTTTATTTTCTTAATAAACTAATGATTATTTACCCACATTTGTAAAGGTTGGAGTAAAATATAATAGCCTGTTAACTAAAATATTCCTTTTATTAAAAAAAAGTCCTTTTCGTAATAAAACTTTTATGAACATTTGTACTCCCTCCATTTCCTTCGCTTTTCTTTAGCTTTCAGCAGTCTGTAAAAAGAGAGCTCTGATTTCTTGTTAAATCTATTTGTAAAGTCAGTCAGTCAGTCAGTCAGTCAATTACACAACAGCTCTCTCAAAATGTTAGATCTGTTTTTTTTGGTAGCATGAGAGCTGTGTTACTTCCACCTACAGCGAAGTCATACACTACCGTTCAAAAGTTTGGGGTCACCCAGACAATTTTGTGTTTTCCATGAAAAGTCACACTTTTATTTCCCACCATAAGTTGTAAAATGAATAGAAAATATAGTCAAGACATTTTTCTGGCCATTTTGAGCATTTAATCGACCCCACAAATGTGATGCTCCAGAAACTCAATCTGCTCAAAGGAAGGTCAGTTTTATAGCTTCTCTAAAGAGCTCAACTGTTTTCAGCTGTGCTAACATGATTGTACAAGGGTTTTCTAATCATCCATTAGCCTTCTGAGGCAATGAGCAAACACATTGTACCATTAGAACACTGGAGTGAGAGTTGCTGGAAATGGGCCTCTATACACCTATGGAGATATTGCACCAAAAACCAGTCATTTACCACATTAGCAATGTATAGAGTGGATTTCTGATTAGTTTAAAGTGATCTGCATTGAAAAGAACAGTGCTTTTCTTTCAAAAATAAGGACATTTCAAAGTGACCCCAAACTTTTGAACGGTAGTGTATGTATTTCCGCTATTGTACGGTATCCTGCCGTCTGCTGTTTAAACAGCACAATTACAGGTAGGAAAAACTATCATCAGGCTGTGCAATCTTAATCATGACTCATTTTCATTTCCTCGATTCAAATGGACATAAATCTGTATTGCGACTTATCGCACAATACGAGGGCAAGTCAAAAAGTTCTAAGACAAATTGAAAAAAATCTTTATTTCTGAAAAAGCTATTTCTCTACATATTCTCCATTTAAGTCTGCAAGCGGTGTTTCCATCGGAGAATTCCTTTGTAGAATTCTGGGGGATGTCTTTCACACCTTTCGAAATTATAACATCTGTCTTAGAACTTTTTGACTTACCCTCATATGTGTGTTATATGCCTAGTTAGCATGTTATAAATTTAAGTTCAATGTGGATTTCAATGTCAAGCGCAGGTTTAGTGCACAGTACAATTAAAGGAACAGTCCACCGTACTTCCATAATGAAATATGCTCTTATCTGAATTGAGACGAGCTGCTCCGTACCTCTCCGAGCTTTGCGCAACCTCCCAGTCAGTCAGATGCGCTGTCACTCCTGTTAGCAATGTAGCTAGGCTCAGTATGGCCAATGGTATTTTTTGGGGCTGTAGTTAGATGCGGCCAAACTCTTCCGCGTTTTTCCTGTTTACATAGGTTTATATATATATATATATATATATATATATATATATATATATATATATATATATATATATATATATATATACACATACACTTTATTGTTACAGACTCAAAGGTCCAAATAATACATATAAAAATACACACTTACAATTACAAGACATTATAAAAAAAAAAAAAAAAAAAAACATTTAAGATAGGCCTACATAAAGTTGGCTTTTCCAATGTTTCCACATGACCAGTGATATATGGCTTTTCCAATGTTTCCAATGACCAGTGATATGAAACAAGTTCAGTTACACAAATTGAAACGTGGCGATTTTCTATGCTATGGAAAGTCCACACTATAATGACAGGCGTACTAACACCTTCTGCGCGCTTCGGCAGCGCATTGATATCTGAGCTCCGTATCAACGCGCTGCTGAAGCGCGCAGAAGGTGTTAGTACGCCTGTCATTATAGTGCACACTTTCCATAGCATAGAAAATCGCCACGTTTCAATTTGTGTAACTGAACTTGTTTCATATCACTGGTCATATAAACCTATGTAAACAGGAAAAACGCGGAAGAGTTTGGTCGCATCTAACTACAGCCCCAAAAAATACCATTGGCCATACTGAGCCTAGCTACATTGCTAACAGGAGTGACAGCGCGTCTGACTGCGTCTGACTGACTGGGAGGTCGCGCAAAGCTCGGAGAGGTACGGAGCAGCTCGTCTCAATTCAGATAAGAGCATATTTCATTATGGAAGTACGGTGGACTGTTCCTTTAATTTCATTTCCATCCACGCATACTTTACAAAAGGGCAGAACTGAAAAACAGACACTAAGTAGAACCATTTCTGCAATACGTAGCATTTAACCTCAATGAAACAGAAAAAAAAAAATCCAGGGATGTCAATGGAGAGAGAGTCTTCCAAGGAATGATAACGCGTGCCCTTTTCCCCAGCCTCGGGCAGTGAGGCATTTCTATGCAAATAAATAACATCATCACAATTGTTTTTGCTATTAACATTACCAGACCCGAAGGAGACTGAGAAGAAAGGAAGGAAGATGGAGATTGAGATTACCGAGGAGGGAAAATGTGAAAATTAATGGGCAAAAACAATTCAAAATGACACGCAGTATGTGTGGTGGAACACAATCTAAACACAGAGCTGAGGGTCAATGGTTTGGCTCTAGAGCCTGATAATGGCAGGGTTCCCGTTGGCGCTCGTCACACTCGTCACAGATGAACATAATCCATCAGTGATGAAGAGAAAATTACTAGCAGTTGTCACAGTGACGAATGTATACGTCATCATTATATTATCATAAGGTCTTTTTTTTTTTAAGAAATCCCTCCGTTTGCTGAAATCCAGCCCCAGTGAAGAGATGGCAGGAAGCCAGAGTGTAAACAATGAGCACGTGCTTGTGGCTGGTCTAATTAACGCATGATGAAAAACACGATGCCATTCTGTGTTCGGTTCGTAAATTGACGGGAAAATTGGATTCCTTCACTGTTGGTAGGGCCAAGATTCTTCTCGTTTCTGTTCAACTGTAAATCAAATGAAGTTTTCTGATGATGTTAAACGCTAAAAGGAGTCGTCTTAATACCGCTTTTGGATAACTCCATGCTCAAATAACCTTTAGTAAGCTCAAACTAAAGAGGTTTATTTTAGCTTGATGGTGCCCAAAATCAAGTCTCTCTTATTATAGGCTGGAGTTCAAATTTTATATACACTACCGTTCAAAAGTTTGGGGTCACTTTGAAATGTCGTTATTTTTGAAAGAAAAGCACTGTTCTTTTCAATGAAGATCACTTTAAACTAATCAGAAATCCACTCTATACATTGCTAATGTGGTAAATGACTATTCTAGCTGCAAATGTCTGGTTTTTGGTGCAATATCTCCATAGGTGTATAGAGATCTTGCAGTCACGTGACTGGAAAGTACACAGCCGCCATCTTGTCGGTCAACAGCACAGCTGAATACTGCTGCACTCGTGTACAGAATGGATCAATTTCAACCGACGGACTACACGGCTCATTTTTCTAATGAACAGATAACTAGATATATGTCTAAAATAAACGATCTACAGATTAGTGACCCTTATGGCTTACCGGACGGAGTTTTCACGACCGTGTCAGTGGATATGGAACTGCCAGAGGTGGAATACCCAGACGTGTATAATTACCTCATTAACTTTCCCTCGCTGTTCAGTGGTGAAGCACTGCGTGCTTATAAATCTCTGGACAGTTATCTCTACAGAAATTCAGGATTTGTCAGCGACTCAGATGTGGCATCTTGTAAACAAGAAAATGATCCTCACTGGATGGGTAAGTCACTTAAGTATTGAGTATAGCACTGACCAGCCGATTATAGAATAGAATAAGGTAATTCCAGCTGTAATTCCAAATCGTCCGTCTTGTTTACATGGATCTGGCGTTGGAGAGGTAGAGGCTTAGCAGTGGAGATTTGAGTGGCTGTTTTCTGAGCTTAGTCAACAGGCCGGCTCTGCAGCCTCGCTTTTGCTTCCTCTCCCGGCGCCGCCTCCTTAGCTTTGCTTCCAATAACAATCCACGGAGACCCCGCTGGTCTCGCTATCTCGTCCGGAATGTTTTTTTTTTTTTCTCGTCCGGAATGTTGTGCATGCAATGGAAATCACTACAAACCGTCATTTTCTGCTGGAAACCAATGTCCAGTAAGTCCATACGGTTGTAGTGGATATTGAAGTCCGGTACAGACGAACAACACGCAAAAATACACACAAAAAACATAAAAAACGTGCACAGGTAGGGAGAGCTTGTAGCCGTAGCCATTGTAGTAGAATTGTATATAGTAGGGTTTTCCAGAAGAAAAGGTAGAAGTAGAACCAGAAGTAGAAGGCGGAAATATGGCGTTTGACCGACAAGATGGCGTCTGTCACAATCTAGATCGGCTGTGACGTCACATGCAAGTGCTCCATAGAGGCCCATTTCCAGCAACTCTCACTCCAGTGTTCTAATGGTACAATGTGTTTGCTGATTGCCTCAGAAGGCTAATGGAGGATTAGAAAACCCTTGTACAATCATGTTAGCACAGCTGAAAACAGTTGAGCTCTTTAGAGAAGCTATAAAACTGACCTTCCTTTGAGCAGATTGAGTTTCTGGAGCATCACATTTGTGGGGTCGATTAAATGCTCAAAATGGCCAGAAAAATGTCTCGACTATATTTTCTATTCATTTTACAACTTATGGTGGTAAATAAAAGTCTGACTTTTCATGGAAAACACAACATTGTCTGGGTGACCCCAAACTTTTGAACGGTAGTGTATGTAACGGAGAGAGCTGTATCTGTACAAATATTTGAATTGTGCCAGTTTGGTGGGAATAAACCTGCATCAAGTCCACTTTGATCTGTTGGTAACTAAGAAAAAAAAAAATACAGACTAAGAAAATTTCTTTGACTTTATTTTTCGAGGGGAGGGGAAAAAAAAAAAGTGGAGAAATTTTTCAGAAACCAGGGGGAACCCTGATAATGGTCGTGCTGGGATCGAGAATATTCGGAAATAGACAAGACACAGTTGTTCCCTGGACCTCTTCAAGGAACAAATGTACATTCCTGATCAATTCGTAACAATCCTTGCTACCAAAGTGTAGATGTACTAATTGTATGAACCAAACAGCAATCTATTGTGTCACAGATGAGAGAATCTGATTGAGGGGGAAGGGGGGGGGGGAACCCAAACAAACAAACAAAATCAAAACTGGTCCGAATCTGTCACCATGCTGCACTCCACGGCCTGAATTTACTGACACAATTAAACTGGGAGCAAATTAAACTGGCCTTATCTGCCGGGGCAGCATGCAAATTTATGCATGTGAGCAAACAGTTATGACGGCCATTTGTATACGAGAGACTAAAAGGGGGAAATGGTTTTTGCCGCATCAATTAACGTGCAGTGGCTCAGAACTGCAGCAGAACCGATTATAGAATATATTCTCAAACACGTTTCAGCGTTAGAATAAATCCAGATGTACATCTGTTTGTTAATTTCTGTTTTATTTCTGTTAACCGATTTGTGGATATGGACTTGGGGGGGGGGTGTTAATTTAATTATTTGCTTATCAAAGCAATATCAAGCTCTGAAGCACATTTAAGGAGAAATCTCTACTACAACGCCAAGCTGTTACAATAAAAGATGTTGGTATAAATATTTACACGTTTTTAAAAGACACATTGCAGTGCCAAAAATGTATATTGTTCAGGAAAGTACAGGCTTATTTATTGAAAACTTAAGGTTCAACATTCTGTGCACTTTGAGATGCTTTTCTGCTCAACACGGTTGCAAAGAGTTGTTACTTGAGTCACCACAGACGTTACAGTTTGGAGAACCGCCGCTCACTGGATTTTTTTTTTTGTAGCATTCCAGAGATGCCAACCTTTTGTGAAATCAATGTGTAGTGACTAGGGCTGTAACGATACACCCAACTCACGATTCTATTCGTATCGCGATTTTTGACCCACGATTCGATATGCCCACGATTTTTTTTTTAAATGTTTTTTTAAAGTAGTAAATTTGACTTATTAACATTTACTTACTTACATTATTTAATAACAAATAATTCAGACCACTGCAGAGAATGAGTAATATGTATGCAAAAATGAACAAATGTATATCCAAAGACTGTTTTATTTCTCAAAATAATACTGTTGAGCCGGAAGCTCTGTTTTTTTCGGTTCTGAAAAAGTCATTTTTCCAAATCGTGTAAATCCGTTAAGATTTTTTTTTTTTGGGGGGGGGGGGGGGGGGGGGGGGGCTCTCTCACTGTCTCACTCTCATAGGGCCAATGATTTTCTGTGATCGCGGAAAACAGATGGAAATTACGGAATTTTTATGGTGAAACATTGCTCGCGTGTCAAAATGTAACCGCCGCAGAAGGCTTCCGCCCAAGCAGACACGCCTTCAGTGTTGCCAGATATTGCTAACGTTTTCCACCCCAAAATATGTTCAAAACCAGCCAAAAAGCACCTAAACCTGCCCAATCTGGCAACACTGCATGCCTTTCCGGTCAAGTGATTGTGATTGGCTTGTGGCACACCTAGCCAGCCAATGAGCTGCTTGTTTACAGATTCGCTCCCCGCGTCGCAACCAGAATGGCGACCGCTTAAAAGAAATGAATGCTCTGCCAGTGGCGAGTGTGGACGTTGCGTGACTCGCAGAAGATTGTCGCAGGTCGGCGAAAAAACGACTTACTAATAGATATAAAAAAATAAAAGTAATTTAAGTAAGTTTAAAATGTAATTTAAATAAAAAGTAAAGTATTCATAAATTGAAGTTTGGAAGCGCCTCTGTTTTTGGGCTGAGGAGAAGTTTGAAAGGGTGTACCGCGATTCTGCCTTCTTGTATCGCGATACGGATCATGACTCTGCGTATCGCGATTTCGATTTCGATACGCATATTGTTACAGCCCTAGTAGTGACACATGCATACGAGCGGAGGTCCAGCTTTCCAAATTTTGGAAATTGGTGCTTTTTTAGGGCCATTCTGAGTGAATACAGGTGACTAAAATGAACTGGGACATGTTGGTTTTGGGGGGAGAAAATTGTTGATTTTTTTTTTTTTTAAATTATCTGAAAAATAAAACCAAACCAAAATCACTCATGATTTTCTCATGAGTGATACTCATAACTTGCCACATTCACACAAAGTAAAGACTTCTCTGGTAATTTGTATACAATCAACTTTCAAACAGTGAAGATTATTTTCTTAACTTTACTACACAAACGCAGATTACATACCATCGATATTTATAGATAACATACTGGAACACTCAATTAGCAAATACTCAAATAGTTTACGAAACAAATGCAGATTACATGCCATCAATGTTTATAGAGAATATGCCGGAACACTCAATTAGCAATACTCAAATAGTTGTACTGGAACATGTCCATTTCCTTTTTATTCCCATGATTAATGTCAAGTCACTCTGATTACTTTTAATTTTTAATCAACTTCCTTTCACTTTTAATCTCATCAATATCAAGTCAGAGTACTTATTCAGTTCTGACTGATTTAGTTCAGAAGATGACCGTTTCAGTTCCAACGGTTTTTCGTTTCTTTTTGCGAATATATCGTGAAATGTTCATTGCATATTCGGAACATGGTGTTTTGGGTGGATGACAACCCTGATTTCATGTTTTGAGCGATAGTTTGTGAGGTTACAACACCCCGACAGCCCCTCAATACCTAGTGACATGGGCTGCTCGACATTCCATCGCGGCATCGATAATTAATTCGCGCATGGGCAGAACGCTTGTCAACAAAGATGGCGGCGCCCATCGACGCAAACTTTGACCATAAATACAGTCAAAATATTGAATTATCAAGCGATAATTGGCCTCAAATGTACCGAACACTGGCAAAATATCGTGAACCCTTACAGATTCACGCGTTTCGAACTGCATCCATGCTAAAATCGTATGAATCCCATATAAACTGAACAGACGGTCGTAGCCTCGTAGTGCTACTGTCAAAAACGTAGTGACTACGCACGAATCGTAGTGATTGGCATCTCTGGCATTCTGTACAAGATTGTTGTCTATGAATATCCCAAGAGATCAGCAGTTTCTGAAATACTAAACCAATCCGAACCCTTCTGGAACCGACACCCAGATCACATTTTTCCTCATTCTGATGTTTGATGTGAACATGAACTGAAGCTCTTGGAGTGTGCAATCATCCCATCCTTCACCTTTTAGCAGTGCAGTGACACACGCACCTTGTTGAGGGCTCCGGCTCCCGTCAGGATGATGTGCGAGTTCTCCACCTGGATGGTCCTCTGGCCGAGACGCACCAGGTACGCGCCGATCCCGATGGCCCTGCATGTCACCTGAGCAACACACACACACAGAATTAACACCAAATCCTACTCTACAATCAAATATCCTAACAATTGAGGACTATATGAAATTAGTAATAGCACCAGCTACAAGGATTACAGCTATCAAATATTTAATTCATTCAGGCTTTTGGGGTTGAACACACACACAAAAAAAAGTTATTAATACTCAAGATGCGTGCAAGCTAGGGGGAGGGGGATATGAAACAAACATACATTATATGAGCAAAAATGATGGTTAAAAATCAATCATCATAATACATTACATTTTAAACGAGTGCTCTGAGAGCACAATATCCCCCGCTGGCAATTGTGCCATAACTCTGGTAAAATGCGACCGAATTGAACAAAATTGCAGTATGCGTATTACTGACATACAACAAAGAATCCTGTCAAGTTTCGTGAAATTCCTCCAAAAATTGCGAGAGGAGTTCATTTCAGAAGGTGAGTACCCTTCCCGGGACGGACATCGCCATGTCATATCCCTTTTGGCCAGTGGGGGATAAAAACTTTTTGCCAAATTACATGACATTCCTCCAAAAATTGCGAGGGAAGTTGATTTCAGAAAGCAAGCACACCTTGATGAAATTGCCAAAGTACAAGTTTGTTAATAATCAAGGGCACAACTCTGGTAAAATTTGCCCAAATTAAACGAAATGTCGATATGCGTATAACTGTCATATAACAAAGCCTTTTGCCAAGTTTGGTGAAATTCCTCCACAAATTGTGAGAGGAGCTGATTTCAGAAGAACGTACACCCTCATGAAATTGTCAAAAGTACGAGTTATTTAATCAAGGGTCAAAACTCTGGTAGAACGAAATTAAATCGCAATCTGCATATTACCGTTATATAACAAGACCTTTTGCCAAGCTGTGAGAAATTCGTCCAAAAATTGTGAGAGGAGTTGATGTCAGAACACGAGCGCACCTTCATGAAATTGTGAAAGTACAAGGTTGTTAATCAAGGGCTGGAACTCTGGTAAAATGTGACCGAATTTAACAAAACAATATGCGTACGACCGACAAATAACAATAATGTCTTTTACCAAGTTTGGTGAAATTCCTCCACAAATTGTGAGAGGAGTTTGATTTCAGAAGAACGTACACCCTCATGAAATTGTCAAAAGTACGAGTTATTTAATCAAGGGTCAAAACTCTGGTAGAATTTTCACAAACGAAATTAAATCGCAATATGCGTATTACCGTTATATAACAAGGCCTTTTGCCAAGCTGTGAGAAATTCGTCCAAAAATTGTGAGAGGGGTTGATGTCAGAATGCGAGCGCACCTTCATGAAATTGTGAAAGTACAAGGTTGTTAATCAAGGGCTGGAACTCTGGTAAAACATGACCGAATTTAACAAAACAATATGCGTACTACCGACAAATAACAATAATGTCTTTTACCAAGTTTGGTGAAATTCCTCCACAAATTGTGAGAGGAGCTGATATCAGAAGGTGAGCGCCCTTTCCTGGGACGGACATTGCTATGACATAATTCCCCTTCGGGCCTTCTGGCCAGCGGAGGATAAAAACGTTAATACATTTTCTGTATTTGTTCTGTACCAGATTCATGGTGATGATCTCTTCATAAGCGAGTGAGGATTCTCCAGCGATCATCCCTGAGCCTCTCAGATTCTCTACACCCAAGCCTTCCTCCTTTCCGATGATGTCTGTGATCTTATACCTGCGCGCACACACACACACACACACACACAGTAAAGCCTTTAAATGTGCATAGCTAAATTCTAGCACTAAGTTGATTTGCATAATAGCATCAGCCAAATGAATGAATGAATACATAATTAATCGTGCGCACACACCTCGATTCTCCTTCATCCTCCACGTGCTCGCAGTGCACAGAGTTGAGTGCCGAGACCTTCTTATAGTCCTGAGGCGTGAGGTAGAGATACTTAAATCCCTGCAAGACAAAACCAAACGTGTATTTTAGAGCACCGTATGCAGGTTGCACTCGTGACGTCACCGATCGTAAGCTTCCTTCCTGTAATGTAGCTGTAGTGAGAATTTTTCATGTGGAATATTGCGGGCAGTTTTATCACCGATGACCTGCGCATGCTAACACCACACTGGAGCGTCCCACCTTGTACGGGTCGGCCGGGTCCTGCCAGGCCACGTGAAACATGTGTCTGATCTCTTCTGCCAGGCCGATACGGGCACCGCTGTTGGCAGCGATGTAGATGCGCGGGATACCACTCTCGCGCGCCATCTCCGACGCCTGCTGGAAGAGGATGTCCTCCTGCGGCCCGAACGAGCCGATCTTATGGGTGATGTCGTTGCTGATCACGATTATCTCACGGCCCGCAGGGTACTCGGGGGTCCGGAGGGTCATCCGCCATGCCACCATGCCGATCTACAACGTCCGGTTAAAGACTTTCTTTTAGTGATGGTGCCTATTGCAAGGATTTCTCTTTAACAAGACACTTTTCCATCTAAATCTTTGACTTTAGTCTGTGTCCTGAGTCTGACCTCATTGCCCCCGGGCAGGCGGTTCATCTGCACCAGCTGACCCTGAGAATCCAGCACCAGCTCAGTGAAGGTGAGGAGCTCGGAGGGCAGGGGGCACTTGGGAAGGTGAGCGTACGCGTCCATGGACTGCCACAGCTTTTTCAGAGCCTGAATGAATAACAGAAAAGACAGTGGGAGGAGAAATTAAAAAAAAAAAAAGTTGTGTGAGATTATTATGGTTTCGTTTTGCGCACCCTTTATTTCTGATTATTTTTCATCAACATGCTAACTGATTTTTTTTTTTTTTACATAGATGTTTTCCTTCTGATTTGTGTTTATTAATATTGTTGATGTTGCTGCTGAGTGTACCTGTCTGAACATCTCGGGCAGGTCGTAGACGTATGTGGTACCGAGGCTCTGAGCCTGGAAGCGTTTGGACTGCAGCAGGTCTTTGGTGACGTACGGTGTGTTGATGAGCATGCCGTGAAGAGGCCCCTGCTTGTCTCCATATGCCTGGAACATGATCTGGAATTTTTTTTTTTAAATGGCAAAGAATGTGTTAAAGAAGAAAAGAACACACACACACACACACACGGAACAGTGGTCTGATGTACACTACGGCAATGACGTGACCATGAACATGAACGACACGGATGTCTGGGTTTAAGCAGAAAACACACAGTTCAAGCCGCTCTTTCAGCATAAATCAAAATTTGCGCTAATATTAGATAATTATTCAAATGACAAAATTCATCATCGCCACATTTATTAAATATTTTATACTTTTTTTTTTTTATTCATAGACCACCTTTGTTTCAAGTAAGGGCAAAGTGGTTTAAAATAAGTAAATAAACAGTAATATAAAGGCAGTAGTGCTGTCAAGCGATTAAAATATTTAATCGCGATTAATGTCGCGACTGTCATAGTTAACTCGCGATTAATCGCAATTTAATCGCACATTTTTGTCACATGAAAAATCATTGTAATTCTCTTATCAGCATAAAAAAGTGAATGGGCTTGCTCACCGTTCGAACTACGGGGGTACTCGGGGGATCCGAGATCCCCTGAAACAGACATGAGATCCCTTGAAAACGTGATTTGGGAAATGTTGGGGGGTCTCTAAAATATTGGCAAAATTATGTTTATTGACATAGCAATCGTGTGTAACGGGAAGCATTTGCATATCCGAAGTGAGCGCGCGATGGAGATCCGCGCTCTGAGACAAGCGCAAGCACCCCCCCCAAGGGAAAAAAAGGGACCCCCCGAAAATATCGGCATAGTTCGAACACTGGTTGTATCAATGTTTTTTTTTTTTATTATTGCAGAGCATAACACGTCTTGTCACAGCCACTGCAAAGTGGGGCTGGAGCCGCCGATGGGAAAACGAAACCTAAGCCGAGCACCGTGGCTCTTTGGGGGAGGGCAGAGGACTCTGGCTGTGCGGGGCGTGGCATCATGTCACAGAGCATTAATCTCGCGATAAAAAAAAATTATCGCCGTTAAAATTGAGTCAAGTTAACGCGTTAATAACGCGACATTTTTGACAGCACTAAAAGGCAGTTTAGGTTAGCTATATGCATTAACTTATAACAACTTGAATATAAAAACCATACGTTATGTAAAGCTATTATTGAAAAAAAGTCCTCTTTTAGTCATAACTGAAAGAACTGTTTTTAAAACAAACATCGACTGATATATTATTGTTTTAACAAGGACTAATCACGGCCTGACGACATGACGAGACCTACCTTATCTGCTGTAGAAAGAAAAACGTGAGGCAATCCTGACGGAAACCTGCACCACATTTTTAATTACTTGTCTTACTATGTTCATGACTGATTACTTGCTTTCCTGTGACGCTGTGGGTCAGTTACAAATGATGACACTAGTGATCGAACTGGAAGTTGTGTGGGTGTGTGAATGAGAGATGTGTGAGCCCCACCTGGCGGTCATTGGGCCCCACCTGTCCCGTGCGAGAGTCCGTGACCTCTTTGTACAGACTGATGTCCAGGTAGTAGCCGCTCTCGTTGGTCAGGAACAGGCGGATGGGGATCTGCTTGCCTGTGGGCGTGAGCCGGATGTTGATCTTCAGCTCGGCCTGGAGCACGCGCAGCTTCCAGAGCCGACTGCCGTAACGCATCACCATGGAGCGCACCGACTCCTCAATCTGACGCGCACAGAAACCACACGGTCTTAAATCTCGCAGTGAACACAGGCTTCAACGTGTCCAACATACAGTACTGATCAAAAACAAGATTCGCAACCTTTGAGGGATCCATGATGACGGTGGGGACAAAGTTGAGGAAGATGTGATTGCAGTCGGTGCGAACTGTGGTGTTGTTGAAGGCCACCTCCAGCTCGTCCATGGCTTCCAAGAGCAGCCGCTCAGCCTCGTTGTGCAGGTACTCGAAAGAGGCTTCCTAAAAAGCGCAACACACACACCAAGTTCTTTTCTGTGTAATCAAATCCAAACACAACACGTTCTTTACTTGCAAAAGTGACTAGGCGACGCTCAAAAAACAGACCTCTGTGCTTGTGTTTACCTTGGTGATGAGGTCTGAATGGCGGATGATGGCACGCACGAAGAAGCGATAGTCCGTGACCTCGGTGCCCACCTCCACGCGGGCGGCGCCCAGGTACAGGTGCATCTTGTGGTTGGCACACGGGATGGCGGTGAGCGCAAAGTTACGCATGCGGTTCAGTTCCAGCTGGAAAGCCAGCGCTGGCTCCAAGTGCCTGTAGATCCGGTCCTCTTCAAACTGAAAAAAACCCACAAAACCGTGGAAACCGAGTCACATACAACTTTCCTAGGAACATGCAAAGAGGGTGAAATTAGTTGTTTTAAATTTGGAGGAGTGTATGAGAGCAGAAAGTGGTGCTATGCACCCAACATCACCCCCCTCCCCTCCACTCCACTCCACTCCCCTCCCCCAGCGCTAATAGCAGGCTAGATTTAGTAAATGTAGGTAATCACAGCTAGCTAATGGACGTCATCTCTCTCAAATGGGCAAAATAATTAAAAAGTTCATTAAAGTAATGAGCTTTGGTGGAACCATTTTAGAAAACTATCACAGTCAGGAGGAGCCATTATCAACCATGATTGAGAGGCTATCAGAGAGAGTGCAAGCACAGGAGGGGAGGACTTTCTCTACTATAGCGTTATTTCTGTCTGGAAAAGAAAGAATGGTTTCATAATGGGTGGAAAAAAAAAAAGCCTTCTGAGTGTTCAACTTTCCTACCAAATGGTACGAGCACGAACACTTTTGATGAAGACATTCCAAATAATAGCTCTGCTACAACAAGATTAAAACAACAACTTTTATCCTTTACATGAAAAACAAGGTCACATGCTGGTTTAAAAATGGTCGACTGTGGAAAAGGTGACCCGGTGTCTGAAATGAAACTGACACTTTACCATCAGTCCCTCCTCTTCCTGTCTGGGAGAAGGATGAATTTGAGACAAAGACTGAACCACTGGACAATGGACTCATGTCTCAACTAGCAATAATTCAAACCTGGCAGTAAACTCAGGACGCAGAGCTGCCCTCAACAATATCTACATTTATTCATTTATACTCCCCCCCCCCCCCCCCCATTCCTTGCATCCATCCATCCTTCATTCCTCACGTTCATTTTTCTTTCCCCCTTTCTTCCTTCCTCTCCTACATCTTTTTTCTCCTTCCCTCCATTTCCTTTGTCTCCATTTTTTCATTCCTTTTTCCTTCCCATCTTCCCCCTTTCCCCCCCACTCATCTGTCCTTCCTTTGTTCCTTTATGCCTCCCTCCTGTTCTTTTTTCTTCCTTTCCCCTTCTTTCATTTCCTTCCTTCCTCACTTTCATTTTTCTTTCCCCCCCTTTCTTCCTTCCTTTCTTTCTTTTCCTTCTGTCCACCCGTCCCTTCCTTTCAACATTTTCCTTTATTTCTATGTCCCTCCTTCCTTCGTTCCATCTTTCCTTTCTCCTACCCTTTCTTTTTCCTTCCCTTCCTTCCTCCTTTTCACTCATCTGTCCTTCCTTTCCAGCCTCCCTTTGTTCCTTTATGCCTCCCTCCTGTTCTTTTTTCTTCCTTTCCCCTTCTTTCATTTCCTTCCTTCCTCACTTTCATTTTTCTTTCCCCCCCTTTCTTCCTTCCTCCTCTCCTTCCTTTCTTTTCCTTGTCTGCCCGTCCCTTCCTTTCAACATTTTCCTTTATTTCTATTTGTCCCTCCTTCCTTCGTTCCATCTTTCCTTTCTCCTACCCTTTCTTTTTCCTTCCCTTCCTTCCCCCTTTTCACTCATCTCTCCTTCCTTTCCACCCCCCTTTTTTCCTTTCTGCCTCCCTCCTGTTCTTTACTCTTCCTTCCTACCTTTCTTTCCTTTCCTTCTGTACCTTCTATTCCATTTATTTCTTCTGTTCGTCTGTCCTTACTTCCATCCTTCCTTCATTTTGCCTTTCTTTCTTGTTAGCTATTTCTTACAGTTTCTTTTTAAATTTAATCTTTTTTTTGACATCCTTTCTTTCAGAAGTTTTACTGCAGTTTGATAAACTTTAAACACGTCCTTAGAACTGATAATTATTTATTAAATATAAATATCTGGACCAGCCCATATAACTACAGTTGTTTGTGTCGTACTCCAAAACTGTAACCTTTTATCTGACCGCATCAAAAAAAATTTTTTTTAAATAAATAAAAAATTAAATTTCCAATGCAAGTAAAGTTACTCCGTGTCCAGGACCTTGTGGAAACACCAGGCCTTATTGTTTGTGGTTAAAAGAAAGCAAGAACATTCAATATAGTTTCTCACCTTGTCTCTTGCACGAAAGGTGAAAAATTTCGGGAACTCCCTCTGCATAAGAAAAATGAAACATCAGTGAACTGCATAACCCCAGAAACAAATCCAAAATCATTCAAGTGTTGTTAGTCTATGACTAAAAAGTCAAATTGTTTGGTGAGTCTGTCAACTGGGATCAGATCATGCTCCAATTATGAGTTAAGATGAGAACGGTATTTGTAGATCTGTTCTTTTCCATAAAATCACCCAGAAATACTCACATGGAACCTCTGGTCCACCTCATAGTTGATCTGTTTCCTGAAATCCTGTTAGTAACGATGTCAAGACAGCAAAAGAATGGAAAGAAGGAAAGAAAGAAAGAAAGAAAGACAGACGCAGTGGAACAGCTAGATTTGAGTCTGAATTAAAATTGGGTTTCCATCATTTCCATTCACATTTTTGGGTCATTTTAGTAAAAGCTCAGGCATGGATAAGAAGAACGGGACGGCGGGACAAAAACAAAGCCGTGCTACAACCTGAGGAAACGTAGTTCTCACCTTTTGAGCCACGAGGAAGGTGAGCCGCCGGATGCCGTGCTCAAACAGCACCGACTTCTGAAAAGCAAAAAGATTCCTGTCAAGAACTTTACAGGAGGCAAAGAGAAAAGCTTCAGAGTCTGTGGAGTCTGAAATGGGCCTACCTTGGACTGGGTGAACTCCCGGAACATGGCAGCCAAACTGTCGTCATCAATGTCACTGTCGGTCTTAATAGCAACGTTCAGGATGTGGATGGGTTCATCTTGTATGCTCTACAAACCAACAGGACACCTTAATGAACATGATGGAAAGTTCTCACAATTTTTACCCGTTTCAAGGGAACAGAGTTAACTAATTTTTCACTCTCAGATCTCCCCTTGAGCCAGACAATTCTAATTATCTCGCCCAGGATGGAGGAGTCCACCAGGGGGCGAGGTATTGTTTTCAGTGGGGTTTCTTTACGATATTACGAGAAAACGGCTGGACCAAGCTTCATGAAACGTTCAGGATAGATGGGCATTAGTCTCAAATAGAACCTTCAACATTTTGAGGGTCATCCGGTCAAGGTCACCAGAAAGGTCAAAATCATTTTTTTTGTGACTACTGCCTCATATAGAGGCGCTAGCGACTACGTCATCATGCTGTAACAATGTAACAATCGCGCACTGTGCATGCACACACGTGTTCTGATTAAAATGGCCGGCGAGTGTATATAATTCGGGTCACCATTCGAAATAAAACGGACTAAAGAAATCACTTTCAGACATGTTTATGCTTATTACAGAGGGAAAGTACGTTCCGCTGAGCTCTAGCGCCGGGCCATTTCCGGGAAATAAGAGTTTGGGTCAGTTCGGAGGTTTCGGTTTCGAAAACTGTAAGGGGTAAGAGTAGAATAATATAAAAAGTATAGACACTTGGTATATTTTACGTCTGTGATTTTTAAACTGTTAATTTTTGGATTGCACTTCATTTTTGTGGCTACTGCCTCATAGAGTAAATAATATACACACACACACACACACACACACACACTGTATGGACATGGTATCAGAAAACTATTTTATTTCTCAGCAGTAGCCACATGTACTCATAAGGTACCCATTCCCCCCCCGATATCTTCCCTCATATTAATCATAAGTGCTACCGGGTGAGGTTTGTTTTGCTTGGCAACACTCGTTTTTAATTGTTTAACGTTGTGTATTTTCAAAACGTGATAATCTGTATTGATAACCATAAGCTTTGAATTTAAACAAAAGACAGACAATGTTGGATTTCATTTAAATTCGTACATGAAGACAACAAGATAAGCTTAACCCTTCGTAGCATTTTATAGAAATTGACTTGGTTGACAGGAATGTAGCTCCAGCTACATTGGTATTAATGTTATATTGTCCACAGTTACACACACACAAACGGATTTTAAAAAGCGTGTCATTTTTGACGTGGTGAAGTTTTCCGTGAGTAGGTGTTTATTTAGCGCTTATGGAAGGAGTCTCCAGTCTCAGCACTTGGTAAATGGTATCTTCAACTTGTAGAGTTCCTCCTGTTCTTATACGGTGCGATGCTGGAGTTAAAATTCCTGCAAATCAACTTGAACGCCTGATGGAGATGCGCATTAGGTTGGCCAACAGGGCCGCTCACCTTGTTGTCTTCCTCTCCATACAGTACAGGGTTTCCCCCCTCAGGGAAGGAGGGGCTGGTGGGCGGAGAGTCCGAGAAACAGCTCAGGATATCGTTAATGTTTCTAAGAGGGGAAAGAAAAGATATAAAAAAAAAGTACAGAAAATTTAATATGTCCAATCAAAATACACTAAATCATGTCTCTAATTATTAAAGGAAAGGTCTTTCAATTACAGTGGGGCAAAAAAGTATTTAGTCAGCCACCAATTGTGCAAGTTCTCCCACTTAAAAAGATGAGAGAGGCCTGTAATTTTCATCATAGGTACACTTCAACTATGAGAGACAGAATGGGGGGGAAAGAATCCAGGAAATCACATTGTAGGATTTTTAATGAATTAATTGGTAAATTCCTCGGTAAAATAAGTATTTGGTCACCTACAAACAAGCAAGATTTCTGGCTCTCACAGACCTGTAACAACTTCTTTAAGAGGCTCCTCTGTCTTCCACTCGTTACCTGTATTAATGGCACCTGTTTGAACTCGTTATCAGTATAAAAGACACCTGTCCACAACCTCAAACAGTCACACTCCAAACTCCACTATGGCCAAGACCAAAGAGCTGTCAAAGGACACCAGAAGCAAAATTGTAGACCTGCACCAGGCTGGGAAGACTGAATCTGCAAAAGGTAAGCAGCTTGGTGTGAAGAAATCAACTGTGGGAGCAATTATTAGAAAATGGAAGACATACAAGACCACTGATAATCTCCCTCGATCTGGGGCTCCACGCAAGATCTCACCCCGTGGGGTCAAAATGATCACAAGAACGGTGAGCAAAAATCCCAGAACCACACGGGGGGACCTAGTGAATGACCTGCAGAGAGCTGGGACCAAAGTAACAAAGGCTACCATCAGTAACACACTACGCCGCCAGGGACTCAAATCCTGCAGTGCCAGACGTGTCCCCCTGCTTAAGCCAGTACATGTCCAGGCCCGTCTGAAGTTTGCTAGAGAGCATTTGGATGATCCAGAAGAGGATTGGGAGAATGGCATATGGTCAGATGAAACCAAAATAGAACTTTTTGGTAAAAACTCAACTTGTCATGTTTGGAGGAGAAAGAATGCTGAGTTGCATCCAAAGAACACCATACCTACTGTGAAGCATGGGGGTGGAAACATCATGCTTTGGGGCTGTTTTTCTGCAAAGGGACCAGGACGACTGATCCGTGTAAAGGAAAGAATGAATAGGGCCATGTATCGTGAGATTTTGAGTAAAAACCTCCTTCCATCGGCAAGGGCATTGAAGATGAAACGTGGCTGGGTCTTTCAGCATGACAATGATCCCAAACACACCGCCCGGGCAATGAAGGAGTGGCTTTGTAAGAAGCATTTCAAGGTCCTGGAGTGGCCTAGCCAGTCTCCAGATCTCAACCTCATAGAAAATCTTTGGAGGGAGTTGAAAGTCCGTGTTGCCCAGCGACAGCCCCAAAACATCACTGCTCTAGAGGAGATCTGCATGGAGGAATGGGCCAAAATACCAGCAACAGTGTGTGTGAAAACCTTGTGAAGACTTACAGAAAACGTTTGACCTCTGTCATTGCCAACAAAGGGTATATAACAAAGTATTGAGATGAACTTTTGTTATTGACCAAATACTTATTTTCCACCATAATCTGCAAATAAATTCTTTAAAAATCAGACAATGTGATTTTCTGGATTTTTTTCTCATTTTGTCTCTCATAGTTGAAGTGTACCTATGATGAAAATTACAGGCCTCTCTCATCTTAAGTAGGAGAACTTGCACAATTGGTGACTGACTAAATACTTTTTGCCCCACTGTATGTATGAATATATCTCAAACACAAACAATTATGCAGTTCTATAAAATAAAGGCGTGACAACTTTTTTTTTTTCCCCCCACATTCTACTGGACTAATGAGAACACACACAAATATCACCTGGTGAATTCCTGGAAGGAGCGGAAGGACACCATGGCTCCCATACGCTGACATGGCGGCGTGAAGGAGGTGTCCAGCAGAACGTCACTCACGCTGGCCACATGTGCCATTCCATAGTGGTTCAGGTTGGATGAGAAGGACATTCTGAGACCACAACACACACAAAATCAGTGGAGAAACCCTGTAATAAGCCCCTGTACCCCAAAAGATGCGAGTGAACGGCTTTGCGTCCTTAAGAGTTGCTTCAGCTTGAAATATTTTTTTTTTAAAAAGTCTTAAAACAATACTTATACAAGCAACCCATAAGGAGGCAAATTACAGTTGAAAAAAAAAAACATTAAACACCCCAAAAACAACACAGCTCTGTGTAAACCAGTCAAATTCTCATTTTAACCACAAGATGTTACCAAAATGAACCCTGACAAGAAAACAAACCAAAAGTCAAAATGGCACTTGGGAGATCCTTCATCATCCCTTATAGCCCATGTTCTTATCACCATTTCAACAATCCCAAGAGTTAGGGGAATCCTTCACCAGAAATTCCAGGATGATGAATAAATGCTAATTGCTTCCCATTAACATTAGCATGTTTAGCATTGTTGAGTGCAATGCCCTTATACTGCATTCAACAGTACCTTTAAAAGCTCTAACTTAGGCTACGTTTACACTAGACCGTATCTGTCTCGTTTTCTTCGCGGATGCACTGTCCGTTTACATTAACCCCCCTGAAAAAGCGGGGAAACGGGAATCCGCCAGCGTCCACGTATTCAATCTAGATCGTATCAGCTCCGGTGCTGTGTAAACATTGAGAATACGCGAATACGCTGTGCTGAGCTCTAGCTGGCGTCTCATTGGACAATGTCACTGTGACATCCACCTTCCTGATTCGCTGGCGTTGGTCATGTGACGCGACTGCTGAAAAACGGCGCAGACTTCCGCCTTGTATCACCTTTCATTAAAGAGTATAAAAGTATGAAAATACTGCAAATACTGATGCAAATACTGCCCATTGTGTAGTTATGATTATCTTTAGGCTTGCCATCCTTCCACTTGCAAGTAATAAGTGATATGCGCTGGGATCTCACACACAGCGGCTCAGTCCCGAATCGTGGCTTGTTCACTTCACTCGCGCGCTCTGTGAGCTGCGCAGGGCCGGAGTGCACACCCTCCAGAGGGCACTCGCTGTTCAGGGCGGAGTGATTTGGAGCGCAGGATGCCTGCGGAGCCGAGCGTATCCGCGTATTGGTGTTGCTGTGTGCACGGCTAACGGTTTTAGTGTAAACGCGAATCGTTTTAAGAACGTTAATCTGATGATCCGCTGATTCGACGTAATGTAAACGTAGCCTCAGTGAGTTGTTCTCATTCTATCTGTCCACAAGGTCATTAGATGGAGCTGTACTAGCCATAGACGTGGCATAGCTAGTCAAGGCAGTGCTTGCATCACCAGCTCTACGGTTAGCTGCTCTAGCTTTAGCTTTGTTGTCCAATAGTGGCGTGGAGAGTTTCCTGAGAGAACACGGGCACACAGTCACACGCCCGGCAAGGGGTACGTCCCAATTAAACGCAATAATTAAGACACTTAATTCAAACCCAGCATGATGCCTGGACCGTATTACACACAAACACAAAAATATGACATGCTAAATTAGTTTTGGAGTCCTAACATCACCCCAGACAGGCTTTAATTTTGAATGAATTTGCACAAAGTAGATTTTCTCTCTCTCTCTCTCTCTCTCTCACACACACACCATATACATATACTCAAAAAGTAGCATGGCCAAACATTGCTCTTAAATCTCAAAATTCGCTGCTCTAAAATCTTAATTCCACTCCCTCTTTATGTGGAAAACAATGCTTTAGTTAAAGCCAACGCAACATTTTTTTTTATATGGAGCACAAAAAAGCTAGCTAGAGACTGAAGCCATCTTGTTAGCTAGCATGTCGACATCAAGTCTGTTATGAAGTCAGTGTAAATGTTGAATGAGAGCAGAAATGAGGGGGGAGAAAAACTGTCAATATCGCTCTCAGATGTGTCAGGAGAACGCTAAAGAGAGACACTTTTCAGAATATTTACTCTTGAATACAAATTTCAGAGTATTCAGTGCAAAAGCTAGCCAACCGGCTAAGATCAGCTAACCTGACAGGATTTCTGTCAGTCATTCATAAAGGTTCAGGACTTACTACTACTGAAGCTAGCCAGCTGGCTAACAAGATAGGACAGGATGTGTGTCATATTCAGAACATTTACTGCTAAAACTAGCCAGCTAGCTAAGAAGAACTAAGCTGACTTGATTTCTGAGAGGACTTGGGTCATATTCATAAAGGTTTCAACTTACTACTGAAGCCAGAGAGCTGGCTAACAAGTTAAACTGACAGGGTTTCTGACAGGATTTGTGTCAGCCATTCATGAATGTTCTGACTAATGCTAAAACTAGCCAGCTAGTTAACAGGAGCTAAGCTAACGTGATTTCTGAGAGGATTCGTGTCATTCATAAATATTCAGAATATTTACTACGACAGCTATTTAACACTTGGCAGGATTTCTAAGAGATTGTAAATGTTCAGAATATTTACTGCTAAGGCTAGCTAGCTGTGTAACATGAGCTAATCAGACAGGATTTCTAAATTGTATTTATAAATGTTCAAAAATTTTTACCACTCAAGCTAGTCAGCTAGTTTACACGAGCTAACCTGACAGCATTTCTGAAAGGTTTTCCAAATCGTAAATATTTGTCGCGAAAACTAGCCAAACGACCAAAATGAGCTAACAGAATTTCTGAGAAGATTTCTTTCATATTAATAATGTTATCAATACAAAGCTAACCTGGTGACTAACACGAACTAATCTGACAGGATTTCTAAGTTACAGTCATGAACATTCAGTATATTTACTGCTAATCAGTTAGTGATCATGAACTAACCCGACAGGTTATAGGGAACTTCTCCTAAGTGTGCTAGCAAGAATTCAGCGATTCCGACTTAAAAACTAATTGAAGGGCGTGTCTCTGAGCCCATAGGAGAGGATGGCTGGGTGTTTGGCCAAACTGCTTTGAGACTACGTCCTCTAGATCTACATTTCTCGGTACAGACGGCTAGACAAATTGGATGACAGTAGAAAGAATGATTACTGTACCTGTTTAGAGTGGGGATGTTCCCTCTGCAATCAAATAACACTGATTACTGATCGGTTAGTGTCAGGCCAAGAAGGACAGGAGGCAGTCTCAAGTGCTACATGGTGCAACGCTAATTGCCACTTAAACATTTTACATTCTTCTTTAGTAGTTAAGAAGGAAAGATGAACACTTTTATAAACGCTCTCCTACTTTAAACATTCTAGGTGGTGTTTACATTAGACCGTATCCGTATCGTTGCGGATGCACTGTCCGTGCACATTAAAACGCCGGGAAACGACTCCACAGGCGGAACAGTTTGAATCCGCCAGGGCCCACGTATTCAACCCAGTACGTATCTGATCCGGTGCTGTGTAAACATTGAGGAACGAGGATACGCAGTGCTGAGCTCTAGCTGACGTTGTCATTGGACAACGTCACTGTGACATCCACCTTCCTGATTCGCTGGCGTTGGTCATGCCACGTTGGTCATGTGACGCGACTGCTGAAAAACCTTCTCCTCTTTAGTCCCAATGACACGGCGTCCCTGATTTCCATAAAGAACTTCAAATTTTGATTCTTATGCTCTCTCACACTCTCTCGCTCTCTCTTTCTCTCTCTCACACTCAATCTCTCACACACTATGTGCTTGCAAGTGGTGAGTGACTTGCGCATGCCCGATATGCACTGGGATCATGTGACGTGCCGTCTAATTAGTCATGTGATTAGCGTATCCGTGTATTGGCGTTGCTGTGTGCACGGGGAACGGTTTCGTTGCGGGCACAGAAATTTTGTGTGTGTACGCGAATCGTTTTAAAAACGTTAACCTGATGATCCGCTGATTCGAAATAATGTAAACAGGGCCCTAAAGTCACCAAACCCATACAACACTGGAGACTGTTTCCTCCTCCCTTGCACACACATGCAACATTCACAGCATTTCAAAAAAAAAAAGTCGATTCAAAAGGGTCAGAAGGTCAAGAGTTCTCATGCAATGAAACGAAACGTGAGAGCACATGCTTTACAAAACAGGAAGCAGCACATTGTAAAGTTTTTTTTTTTTTTTTAATTCAGGTTGTGCAAGTAGTTAAGCAAGGCTAATCAGAGTCAACATGCACAAATCTTATTGGTCCAGTTCAGTTATCAACCAGATGCAGAATCTTTTCTGGAACACTGATTAACTGAATTAAAAACACCACTATTAAAGCATTTGCCCTCATATAAAATGAATTAGTCACTCTTTTTGAAGTCATTGATAGAGAGCATACATCTTAATGCTGGAGGCAGAGCTTAGCTGATGTTTACGCAAAATTATCGCTCGGGCAATTCACCATTTCCCTTCATTACTACCCTCCTCCAAAGTGACAACAGAAAGTTGGAATGGAGTGGGATGAGGTAGAGTGGCATTTTAGAGGTATTTCAAAGTATGATCTTGGGACACCTGTTGGGATGCGACGTGGGAAGCATGAACTGAAATTCCACGATGCACGTGTTGTCCTTTAGCTGCCGGTGCTGGACGCTGTTGAGCTCATAGGCTATGTATGCTCTCCGGACATAGACCTGATAAAGAGAGACAGAAAAAAAAAAAAAGTCATCATGCTTGGGTGTTTAAAAAAAAAAAAAAAGTGAGAACGAAAATGATGTAACGCAAAAAGTCCTCCACATACCTCTAAGGCAGCCATTCGGACCACCTGGTTGCTGTGGTAGAAGAAGTTGGGCAACACGTCAAAGATGGACGTCTCAGATAGAATGAGTTTCTAGATAATGAAGAATGAAAAGGAAAATAATGCAACATCAAGTTGTCTTTTATCAACTGCTCAGAGATTAATGATGAAGGATTTAATGAACAGACTTTTAATAAACCCTCACGTTCAGTTTGGACACCCGTAAACCCTTCCAATCTTCCTTTGAGGATTGTTTGAATGGCAGATATGTAGGGTAAATAAAAAGAGATATTTTAGATCTGCCAAACTGAGCCAAACAAAAGTAGGAGTTTTCTAACAAAGTTCCACAAATGACCAGCAGATGGTGCCACAGTACAAGCCGTTCACCCAATAGACAGCGTGCTAGAAGTGTTTCAGCCATCTAAATTCTAGAGGTGTACCTGCAGGTTCTCGATGCAGAACTGATGGCCGTACATGTCGATGGCGGAGAGGAAGATGGACTCCACCTGGTTGTGGCGCAGTTCGTATGAAGGCAGGTGAGACGCGATCAGCACCTTAAAGCCAAACCCAGGAACTCTTTAGAGCTAATTTAAGCAGCTTTCACCGCTTTTGGTTTTGAAATTGGCTTAGTGTGTGTGGGTGTATTTGTGTATACCTGGCGGGCACGTAGAGCCACTTTGGCGTTGGTGGTCTTGCTGAGCTGCGTGAGCTCGGTAAGGATGGCCATGAGCTCATCGGTCAGCGTGGGGTCCCGCCCACACAACTGATCCTAAAGACAGACGGAGAGATCGAGAGAGACAAGATCAACTCTGAGCTACTGCACACTTACGTACCCCCCCCACTCTCGCTTATATCAGAATGCAAGTAATCAAAGGAACAGGACACTTGTTATCAATGTTGACTTCAACAAATAATTAACCCTGAAATAAGTAAAGAGCAGTGTCTCTCCCCAGGGATTTCAAATAGCATCCTGGTAAACTGTCATTTTGAAATAGCGTTTTGCTTCTTGAAATAGCGTCAAAATCCACACTGTGTGTTTCGCAAATACATTCAGTCGGTAAACAGGAAGTCGATGTGCGACAGACCTGAAAATGGTACACACGGTATCGAACCCCAAGCTGAAGCTCGGTACCAAATATCAAGCAGTTGTGATTTGTAGTTGCTGAGAAAAGTGTTATGACAAATTTGTAAATCCATGCTACATGTTTCGTAAATACATTCAGTTGGTAAACAGGAAGTTGATGTACAACAGACCCGAAAATGGTATACATGGTATAGAACCCCAAGCTGAAGTTTCATACCAAATACCAAGTGACTAAGACTACGTTCAGACTGCACCCTGAAACGACCCATATCCGATTTTTTTGCCCATATGCGACCTGTATCCGATTTGTTATTGACAATCTGAACGACACAGATCCGATTTTTTCACATGTGACCCAGGCCGCTTGGATATGTGGTCTTAAATCCGATATTTTCACGTGTGACTGCAGTCTGACCGGACAGGCCGCATTCATGCGACCTACACGTCATCAACAAGAGACAAACGTCACTATTCTGCGTTGGCTAATCCCGCCTCTTTGGTGGAAAACAACAACATTTGTACACTTTTCAGAATTTAAATAGACTTTTATAGAATTGATCAAGCCAATGGTGGATTTGGTAGGGACCTGGATGTTAAATCATCCTGTATTACAAGATTATAAGATTTGTTCTGGAAATTTCCAGTAATTTGACACCTTCGGTCTCATTAGTCTGCTGCCCACATTAATCAGATTATTGTGCGAGTTCCGCCGCCGCCACAAAAACCACATCGCCAGGTCTCGCCTCATCTCCATGCTTTACTTGCAAACTTGAAGAGTGCGCTTTTTTTTTTGTTTACGTATTACGTAGATGTGCTTATTATGTGTCAATTTGCGCATGCGGGACACTTTTGGGTCGTTTTCCGTTCATATTGGAGATCGCATACAAGTCTCATATAATTGGTAATGTGAACGGCCTAACAAAAAAATCGGATTTCACAACAAATCGGATATGGGTCGTTTTAGGTTGCAGTCTGAACGTAGTGTATGATTTGTGGTTGCTGAGAAAAAGGGTGTTTCAGACAGAGAGATGGACGGACAAAGGTAAACCAGTATACCCCCCCATAATAATAATAATAAAAAAAAAAACTCAAGCTGAAAGAGAAACGACTCATTTCTATACTGCATGTGTGAATGAAGGTGTGTACTCACGATCAGCATGGTGACCAGAGAGTTCTTTTTGGTGACTTGGGCATGGGAGAAGATGTAGTTAAGCACATTGGCCATGTCGCCTTTGTTCTCTTCTCGCAGCGCGAACACACACTTGTCATAGTGACCTGAATACACACAAAGAATTTCTATATATAAATTTTTCTTCATCATGCACACTCATGTCCATTTTGGACAAATATCTATGGCTTTTTTAAAGGGATTTGATGCACATTTTTTTAATGCAAAATTGCATTATTATGTGACTTTTAAAAGCTGATAAAAACTGACTTCCTAAGCAGACAGCAGATGTAATAGAAATCACTCTGCACTTTCAGACTAAACATTTCGATTTAAAAAAGGTCACCCGAGACATCAGAGAACATATTTAGCCTGAAAGGCTTGAATCCTTTCAGGAGACATTTATCTGAATACACAATTACTGCTGCATTCTCATGCAATCCTAGAATATGCAAATGCAGACCATACAACACCAAGGAGATGAAGGGGTTATTGATATTCATCGAGTGCTTCCATTTGAGGCATATAATTTAATACAGAATAAAACGTTCAATGCATCTAGATCTTCACTTTTATTTCGCGTGGATGAAGAAAAAAAACCCAGCTGGAGCAAAAGAAGAAGAGTGAAACCTCACCGTGCTGAAACTGCACCTCGACCTTCAGGTACTGCCTGAGTAAATCCATCACCACTGCCCTCATATGGCCGCGGATACCGCTGCGATATCTGTGGACGTGACGCAAACGCTCAGTCAGCGTCCAGATGATGCTTCTGAATACTTAAAAGTACACTTATACAAACAAAAGGTGCCAAAATTATTGCAACAACGGCTCTAAGATCATGTTCACGGTTAGAGTATCGGTTAACGGAAATAGATGTGTATGTTGTTACTGACTTCTGGACGAGCTGCACAATGCTCTGTGTGTTCATGAAGAAGACTTCGCGCTCCGACTTCCTGTTCAGTGTGGCCGCGTGGCTGTCCAGGATATTGGCAATCTGGCACAAAAATAAAGTTAAAAAAAAAAAAAACAACAACACAACAACACCCATTAACAAAACTGGAGCATTTTTAATTATAAAATAAAAATGAATGCCAAGTATTTAAAATATATATGCATACAAAATAAAATTGCATAACTAAAAAAAAAAAACCCAGTAGATTTCAGATGATAAAATAGTTGAAACATTTTTGTGAAATGTTCAGGAAAATTAATTTCCAACATGCAATTTCTAATATACAGTAAATATAAAATTAATTTAAAAAAAATAATTGATGTTAAGTAAAAATGGAGTATTGGTACAAATAAATTGACAAAATAAAAATGGATCTTGGGTTTAAAAAAAAAAAGATTTTTAAAATAAATCCATAAAAATGGATGTTACATAAAAATGAAGTGTTTTTAAAAAGTGATGCTTACAGAGAGAGAGAGAGAGAGAGAGAGAGAGAGAGAGAGAGAGAGAGTGTGTGTGTGTGTACACCTGTTGGCTGGGGAACTGGCAGAGCACAGAGGTGATGTTACTTGCGTACTGTGCCATCTCCTTCTTGATGGCCTTCTCTACAGCAGGGGGGATTCGACCCGATACACTCGTCATGATGTCCTGCAGCTCCAGCAGGGGCAGTGATGGATCCCGCAGGGTCTTCATCAGCCGCTCCACCCACTCTTTCAACTGAGGACACACACACACAGTGTTGTATTAAGATTAGTATTAACAGTATTGTATTACAAACGTGTATAAAGGAGATACCATGATATTGGGCCATTTTATGAGAGAATGTGTGTGTGTCTTACTTTGGCACTGAAGAAGGGTTCGGGCAGGCAGTAGCCATTCATGATGTGCACCAGGTGGTCGAGAGTGTTGTGGAAAACTCTGTGCAGTTTTTCCCCTCGGAGAGCCACAGCCTGAACGCTGGGCAGTGCTCCAGTATGCAGCTCCGCCTAGACCCCCCCACACACACACCCCAAATCAGCTGTACACCTTCCTATCCCTCTGAGTCTCAACACATCCTGATTTTGCCAAGTAACAGAAGTCACTATACACGAGGCCGGAGCTTAACTTCAATTTAATTAGCCAATTAAATCATGTGACGAGCAGCAATGCAAACCAGTTTAAAAAGTTTACCTGCTGCACTCTGCTGGGATCATCCAGCTGTAGTTTGGCTATAACGCAGCCTGGCTCCAGCACAGCGCCTGCTCGCTTTACGTAGTGAATACATCCTGATTCTACTGCGGTTAGAGTCATCACCATCTTCATCACCTGGAGCATGCGCGCGCACACACACACACACACACTTCCAATGTTGTCTCTGCATCACATGATGGAGAAAGCTACTTAAGTCACTCAGTACGTTTACATGCACATCCAAATCGAGCTGCTGTCGGTAATCGAGCTAAGGGTCCCAGCAGGGGTGCCAGAGAAATCCAATCCTACATGCACACAAGGAAATCGAGCTATTGTGAGGGGTACATTGTGCACCCGAGCCACAGGTGGCGCTACACGCCCCATCGTGTTGGTACACTTCCGGTTGTCGTCATGAAGAAAAGCTATTCAAGAGTGTAAACAAAGTTATCAGTTCCGTGTTCTCCATTGCACGTTTTTCTCCCGTCCATGAATTTTAATATATTCAACTCCTTAAGCTGAATGAGCATGAACTCTGTCTCCTCATTGCTCCAGAAGTGCAAGTTTCTGCTTGCCATTTTCTCTTCTTCGTTTGTTCCTCCTGACCTCTTCTGCTGCTCGCTACGACTGTTGTCATGCCGACCGAGGCTGTCGTGTTTCCCGCTTGTGGTCTCGTCACTTCCGGAAGGGGCAGTGCTGAAGTAAGTAGCTCAACTACGTAGCTCGATAGGATTTACATGCACTAAGTAGCTCGGCAAAAATCGCATAATCTAGGTCGTGTAGCTCGATTACGAGAAATCAAGTTCGGTTCGATTTCAGCCGAGCTAAGGTGTTTCCATGGCATTTAGAACTTCGATTTCAGTCGAGCAACGGCAGAAATTCGATTTTCTCTATGTGCATGTAAACGCACTGACTAAAAAAAAAAAAAAAAAAAAGACTATTTTTCCAGGTTTGTCGCTACTTAAAGGAGCGGTGAATAACTTTTCATGATCTAGTTTGCTGCTAGAAATGTGTTATTTCAAAATACATTTGTGCTGGACATCATGCCCACATCTGGATTAATTTGAGGAGCAGTTCAATTACATCAAATGAGTAGATGCTAAATCCAACACCACAGTTCTGAATAATATTTCAGGCTTTTGACAGTGACGGGCAGCAGCGCAACACCATGGTTTTAGTGATTATTTTTCTACTGACTCAATAACACTGATTAAAAACAAACAAACAAAAAAAACTACAGCAGCTTTAAATTTCAAAAGTCAAAGTTCTAGTGCTTCAAGCACTTCACTCATCATGTATGAAACCTGCATATGTACACACCCACACAGAAAACACTACTGGTACTACAGCAATACCACAAAAACCACATGTAGTTGCAGCACTTCACCCACACATACCTCGATTTCAGCGTAGCACTGGCCCGCGAACACATGGCCCCCGTCCTCTACGGTGTACTGGATGAGTTTACCAGCAGACGGAGAGCGCAGCAGTGATGGATCGTTCTCCTTCTCAAACACACAAGTCTTATTACCAATGGTGATGCGATACCTACAAGACCAGAGAGCGCACACTGAAAACACACATCTACAGCGACAGGAGGTCTTACTGGTCCAAAATCCTACCACTCGAACCCAAACAGAAGCTAAAGTAACAGTCGCACCGGTCCACCTCCTCCTTCATGTAGGTGGTGTAGCTGCTCCCGTCGTAGGACAGCAGCAGGCCGCCGTCGCTGAGCCGGTGTACGTCCACCTCCACTGACGAGTTGTTCATGATGAGCACGTAGGAGTTCACAGACTGGCGAGTCACCTTCAGGACATATTTCACGCCCTCGTAGATGAGCTCAACATCGACCGTGTTCAGTAGTGTGTGTGCTGCCAACACCTGACCCCTGCAGAGAGAGGGAGGGGGAAAAAAAAGGGAAGGAAGGACAAAAAGAAAAAGAAAGTAAGGAAGGGACAAAGAAAAACAGAGAAGGAAAGAAAAGGAAGAACAAATGAAAAAAGGGAAGAAAGACAAAAGGAAAGAATGAAATGCAGAAAAGGGAAGGAAGGAAGAGAAAGGAAGGACAAAAGAAAGAAAGAAAGAAAGAAAGAAAGAAAGAGAAAGAAAGAAAGAAAGAAAGAAAGGGATAGAGGGACGAGGACAAAAATATGAAGGAAGGAAAAAAGGAGGAATGCAAGCAAGGGAGAAAAGAACAAAAAGCAGGAAAGGGAAGGAAGGAACAAAATGATGAAAAGCAGAAAAGATGGGAAGGAATGAAGGGCATGGTAAACAGAAGGACCAAAAGCGAGATATTTGAAACACCGTGCACGTTTATAAAAGTGCTTTCAGGCCGAGAAGACCGTAGCAACGTCTCACCTCTCGAGAGAATGCAGGAAGTTGGACACGCTGTTCCTGAAGTTTACATCCGCTACATGCAGGGCACCGCTCACTATCCCCAGAATGGTGTCTGGACGCTCAGCCTGCATGAGACCGACAGAAGGAGAGCGGGAAAGACGGATGGTAAGGAAATGAAGTCGGAATGTGAAATGGAAAAAAAACAAAACCCAGGTTATGTCTGGTGAAATAACTGAGTGTGTAAAAGGTATTGGGAGTAATCCAGCAGAGGGTTATAGCGGAGTAAAAACCATCATGGTGTAAGAATCTGTACCTGCATTTTCTCAGAGATGAGTCGGTCCAGCCAGCCGGTGTCGATGCTGTTGTGCTGGAAGCTCTCAGTTTCCAGCAGTTTGATCAGATACTCCACTGTGGTCCTGAAGTCTCCTCTGATCGAGAGCTCCTTCAGAGCCACCACCATGTTCCTGATGGAAAAAAAAAAAAAGATGATTATGGGAAAGATGTTAAATACACACTGCACGTGATTTTCCATATTACTACAATTACACACACACTTAGAGTTACAATATTATAATGAAAGTGTACATACGAGATGGCCTCTTCACGGTTTTCCCCCCAGGAGAAGCAGTGACCGAACTGCGAGTCGGCAAACTCGTGCAACCCTCCAGCTGCGGCCACGCTGAAGTAACCCCACACGTTCTTATTGCTGCGGAAATTCAGCTCCTGCACCGTGCCCGAGCTCGGCTTAAAACCCTGAGGGGGGAAAAAAAAAAAAAAACGTTTCTCCTCATATCCAGTTACAGCAATAAATAATCTTAATTGGCCTCACAAGGTGTGTTTAATGAAGCCTCAATATATTCATATGCGCGCAAGCGCACACACACACCTCATCTGGGTTCTCACTGGTGATGCGAGCTGCGATAACATGCCCTCGTGGAGACGGGGAGGTAGAGAGCGCCTCAAAGTCGATGGGGGAGTCTCCCCACGGCTGCACACCGTACAGCATGCGGATATCCTTGATGCGGTGCAGAGGGATGCCCATGGCAATCTGACACACACACACACACACACACACACACAAAAATAAAAATAATAATAATCATCCACTTTCACATACTGGAAGAAAAACACTAGTTGACATCTGTAATTAAAACGTTATTATTATGGTTTCTATAGTAACGACTTGTACGGTAGAGGTTCTGTGTACTCTAATGCTACTAGGGATGTTAACCGATGACCGTATGACCGGTGGTTGACTGAATCAACGTCAACCGGTTAATTTTTTTTTGGTTGTCGGTTAAAAAAAAAAAAAATCGTCTTGAAGCTGCCGATTTTGGAGCGGAGAACCTGGAATTCTGTGTTGTAAACGCTTGGGGCATGCCATGCGGTGTAAGGACGACAGCTGACAAATCAGAAACACCCATTCAGTCATGTCCCGCCCTCCCACCCCAGTTGAAGACAGCCGCCACTTGGCGAGAGAAAAGTGTAGACACAGGATTTTTAGCTTACAAATTACTATTCTGTTTTTTTTAAAAAAATTATTATTAGAAGGCACATGGAGTTTAGTCCTGCCTTGGCCAGTGCATTCTGAAAGTATGTTTCGGTCTGTAGCCAACAATGCATGTTACTGCAGATCATATCTCTCCACACAAACTAAAGGCGCAGATGCCGACTTTTTCACGGCTGAATCGTGCAGATCCGATTTTTTTTTTAAGGGGGGGGGCGTTGGAGTGTCTGAATAATTTCATCAGAGTAAATTCTGTATTAAAATTACTAAATAAGTAAATGCCGTAGAAATTATTAAGACACTCCAACGCCCCCCCCCAAAAAAAATCGGATCTGCACGATTCAGCCGTGAAAGCCAAAAGGCGCGCCATTTGCATCCCTGTTAAACTCATAGGTTAACCGACTTTAACCGGCTAATGAGGCTCGGTGGTCAGTCAAGATTTTTTTTTAGTTTTCGCCATCCCTAAATGCTACCAATAAATATTTTCTTTATTAAAAAAACAAATATAATCCTTGATATGGTGATGTTTTCTGTGACATTTACAGAAGGAGTCTCCAGCTTTTGGGTTTTTTTTTGGTCTTAACTTCAAAGCAAAGTGAGGAAACTAACATTTTGGTACTAACACAACAGCCACATGCAAGACATGGTCTATAACATTGAATGTAGCTATAAATGGATAAAAAGTACCACTTGTCTTTATTCTTTAATAAATAAAAGAACTCCAATCGCTGACAAACCACTGTAGTATAACAGGAATTAAATACAGTACGTCAAGGCACGATGTTTAAGGAAAATAATCAACTTCAGGATATTAACTCCGATTCCCACTGGACCGCATCACATCACCCTGAACTATTATTAATGCTTAGTTTATTACCATATGAATATTATATCAGTCGGTTATCACAAGTCAGATTTCATGTCGGTCAGTATGTCGAACAAAAGACGTCTCGTCTGCACCAAACTGCCTCACATCTTAATTTTTTCCTCTTATTTACGTAATTATTATTTGCTGTAATACTACTGCACTGTGATTCCTTCTTCTATCTCAGAGTGTGTGATGTAAGAGCGTTAACCCTTCCCCCAAACACACACTGACCGCTGTCGCCTCGCTGACCTACATACATGCAGCACAATAGAGTGCGTGCGTGCAAGCAAACAAGCGCTTGTGAAGACTATTGCAAGACAAAGTGATAACACACCCACGCTGACCCACCTTATATGTACACTTACATATTACTACACAGAACAAAGCAACACACACTCACTCTCACACACACACACCTGGAGCTGGGCGGCAGGCAGGTTCACATCAGCCACCATCTCGGTGCAGGGATGTTCCACTTGCAGACGTGGGTTCAGCTCCAGGAAATAAAAACTGCCGTCCTGACTGTAGAGATATTCGACTGTTCCTGCGCTGACGTAGCCGACCATCTTAGCCAGTTTCACTGCACACTGAAAGGAACACACACACACACACTTCACTAACTGCTTCTAATACTTCACATGACAAATCCATAACATATGAGCAATGACTATACCAACAATGTTATACTTTTTTTTTTTTTTACAACTATAGAGGTTTTCGACCTGACGTCATAGGGTCACGTGATACTGTTTACGCCGGCATTTTGGAGGTCAAACAAAGCCACGCTTATCAGCAAACAACGCTTGTAATATCCATCTTCTTCATCGCTTACTTCAGGGATGTGATTTGGGGCTGGTGAAATTATCTGAAAATTTTAGCCGGGGGTCTGGGGGCCACAGGCCCCCAGCTGGTCCAGGGCAGCGCCCTGGTGGGGGGACAAGGGGGGAAGCCCCCCGAAGCTCCTGGGTTTTGGGGTTTTCTGACTTAAAAATTGTACTAAAATGGCAAGCAAAACACACAAGAAAAAAACTTGTCATGATTAACAAATTCAAGCCAATTTAATGGTCAACATGCAACTCTGACACACACACACACTCTCGCTCACTCGCGCGCGCGCGCGCACACTCTCTCGCGCTCTCTCTCTCTCACTCGCTCGCTCTCTCTCTCTCTCACTCGCGCACTCTCTCTCTCTCACTCGCGCGCACACACACACTCACTCTCTCTCTCTCACACACACTCTCACACACACCCCAAAGAACCAGCGCGGCAGGGCCCGCTAGCCCCATGCCTTGGGACGTAATTCGCCCCGAGGCGAGCCGCGGCGCTCCGCTTAGGTTTCGTTTCTATCCCGGGCTCCAGCCCGACTTTGGACGCTCGTAGCTCGGGCAGGGGAGGTCCCAGTATCCCCAAACTTGACAGCCAGAGACCTCTGCCCTCTCCCCAAAGAACGAAATCGCTGAACAAATGTCTCACAGTCTCATGTCCAACGTCTGTAGCAACCTCTTTCTCCGACCATTCCCAGCGGGACTTGTTTTTCACTATTCTGCCGATTTCTTTAACTCGATTTGCATCTTTACGCTCGATCACGGAGGCTGCCATCTTTCAACTCTGTTTGAAGCGAGCTTACGTACAGCTATCTAACAAGCGTGTTCATTGGTTGTTACAGAGCGATGGGCCAATCACGTACCTCGTTTCATCTCAATGACGCAATTGCGTAAATGACGTAATTACGTCAATGAGATGAAACGAGGTACATGATTGGCCCATCGCTCTGTAACAACCAATGAATGAGCTCGCTTCAAACAAAGAGTTGAAAGATGGCAGCCTCCGTGATCGAGGCGTAAAGATGCAAATCCGAGGCTGCCATCTTTCAAACAAAGTCGGAACGAATAGGATACGAATGTGGATTTGAGGGAAAAATCGGAAACATTTTTTTTTTTCAAGTTTTGAGGTGAAAAAAGTGGAATTCCGCGAATTCGCGGAAAAATCACATCCCTGTTACTTTTATCGTAGAATGCCTGTTGTGTGTTGTGCAGTTAGCTGCCACAACAGAAGAGGGGATAAACCTGGATTAACGTTCCATAGGTTCCCGGCCGATCGACAGCATCGCGAAAAGTGGATCGCAGCGATCAGGCGAGAGAATTGGCAGCCCACCGAACACACGCGTTTGTGTGGCGAACATTTTGTCTCTGGTAACTTTTCCAAAAGTTTAAAGATATCGTATACGAGATAAATGACAAATTATACATGTAGCCTAGCACCTAGCCTACACGTAAGCCCTGTTAGGCGGTGTTCAGGCTACCTGGCACCTAGCCCCACTAGTCAGGCTATGATGGTTTTATCTTTATACATCCGTGGTTTTATATACGTGAGACGGGGACCGCTCGGCCTCATCAATGGGGCGACCTGGCACCGGGCTTCTTACTAGTGTTTGGGCGGCTTACGTGTAGTCTAGGTTTAACATACACGGTGCCCTCAGGCGAGGCAGAGCCATGTTGTTGGGTGGGTTGTACTTTTTAGATGTGAATATGCAATGGACAAAACTAGAATTCGATACTAGACATATTCATTATTATGCATTTTTCTATATGATTAATGTAACTCTCTCTCAACCTGGACACTATTTTTCTAACTGCAATGAATTTACTTTTATTTGGTATCACGTTGAAGTAGACCGTTATGGAATTTTTTTGCCACAAAATGTTGTTGGAAATCTTTGCATATATTGTCATGGCAATAGGGCTGTAACGATACACCCAACTCACGATTCGATTCGTATCGCGATTTTTGACCCACGATTCGATACGCCCACGATTTTTTTAAAAATGTTTTTTTAAAGTAGTAAATTTGACTTAACATTTACTTACTTACATTAACTATTTAATAACAAATAATTCAGACCACTGCAGAGAATTAGTAATATGTATGCAAAAATGAACAAATGTATATCCAAAGACTGTTTTATTTCTCAAAATAATACTGTTTAGCCGGAAGCTCTGGTTTTTTCGGTTCTGTAAAAGTCATTTTTCCAAATCGTGTAAATCCATTAAGATTTTTTTGGGGGGGTGGCTCTCTCACTGTCTCACTCTCATAGGGCCAATGATTTTCTGTGATCGCGGAAAACAGATGGAAATTACGGAATTTTTATGGTGAAACATTGCTCGCGTGTCAAAATGTAACTGCCGCAGAAGGCTTCCGCCCAAGCAGACATGCCTTCAGTGTTGCCAGATATTGCTAACGTTTTCCACCCCAAAATATGTTCAAAACCAGCCAAAAAGCACCTAAACCTGCCCAATCTGGCAACACTGCATGCCTTTCTGGTCAAGTGATTGTGATTGGCTTGTGGCACACCTAGCCAGCCAATGAGCTGCTTGTTTACAGATTCGCTCCCGCGTCGCAACCAGAATGGCGACCGCTTAAAAGAAATGAATGCTCTGCCAGTGGCGAGTGTGGACGTTGCATGACTCGCAGAAGATTGTCGCAGGTCGGCGAAAAAACGACTTACTAATAGATATAAAAAAATAAAAGTAATTTAAGCAAGTTTAAAATGTAATTTAAATAAAAAGTAAAGTATTCATAAATTGAAGTTTGGAAGCGCCTCTGTTTTTGGGCTGAGGAGAAGTTTGAAAGGGTGTACCGCGATTCTGCCTTCTTGTATCGCGATACGGATCGTGGCTCTGCGTATCGCGATTTCGATTCACATATCGTTACAGCCCTACATGGCAACCATTCAAACAATGCATGCTGTGAAAAGGGAAAATACATATTTTTTGACAAATCTCTGACATGTTGGGCTAGCGGGAGTCACCATTGTTGTGACCGCCAAAATGGCGCCATCTACTTGTTGACATGGCAACGGTCACGTGGGTTGAAAACCTCTATAGGCCACACCAATTTAATTAGTTGGTTCTTGGATTTTTTCAGGAAAAATATGAAGCGAGCAGGCGAAATAAAATTTAAAAAAAATGCTCTGATGGTAAAATTAGCGGTGGAAATAGACCAAACAATACAGGCAAACCAGTAAACAGAATTTCAACACACCTGTCAAAGATTTTACGCTTATGTTCGCTGAATATCCTAACGATCACAAATACAGGCTTTGTAGGATTCCCCTCCACAGGCATGTTTCTTCCACAAGTCTTTATCTAAAGTGAAAGGGGCGATTTGATAGGTTTTCGGCGTCACGTGATCTTTTCTGTTGGTGGGAGTTTGATTTCGATTTTTTTTTTTTCATTTTGCATTTTTTTTCAAGCGGATATTCCGAGAACCAACTAATTAAATTGGTGTGGCCATAACTACATTTAACTATACGCTGACTGGCCACTTTAATAGGAACTTGTTCTTGATTCGAAGATACCTGTTCTTGGCTACAGGACTGGAACCCAAGGTGGTTTTCTGCCGTTGCATCCCGAGATGCTTTTCTGCTCACCACAGTTGTAAAAAGTTGCTAAGAGTTACTATATCCTTCCCGGCAAAAAAGCTTGAACCAATCTGGCCATTTTCCTCCGACCTCCCTTATCAACAAGACCTTTCCATCCACAGAACTGCCGCTCACTCGATGTTTTTTGGTTTTTCGCACCATTTTGTGTAAACTCTAGAGCAGGGCTATTCAAATACATTTGCAGGGGGGCCAAACTAGAAAATTACAAAATTTGTGAGGGCCAGACAGACAATTGACAAAACTGATATCAGCTAAAGGCAATTAAAATATACTATACTAAGGTACATAATATATGAAATAAAATAAGGTACATTATTCTTTTCCTTTATTATGAAATATAATGAAAAATGGTACTTTTTTTAATAGATGACGACACGTCTTTCATTTTTTGGTCAACAACTGCCAGCATGCAGTCTTTAATAGTTTCCGACTCGGTGAAGGGTCTTTTTTTTTTTCTTGTCAGTATCCATGCCACTCGTAGAGATGCAATAAAAGCTCTCTCTTGTTTTGTGCAAAAGCCACCAATTGCACACTGACTGTTCAAAAGAAGTCACCAGTCCGTCTATTCTCCTTCATCTCTCCTCGGAGCCCTCTCGGTATTGCTCAGAAAATGAAGCATGTTTTGTTGTAAAATGTCTCTTCATGTTGTACTCTTTGGCCACAGCTACAGATTCGTTGCACAATAAACACACAGGTCTATCGCTTGCCATAGTTGGCAAAGTAAATAAGCACTTTTCAGTCCATTCGCTTTGAAATTTACGGTTTTCTCGGTCAACTTTGCGATGCTGCTTGGACAGTGCCATGTTGCCACTGCTGTAGCTGCATGGAGTGTCACATCGCGAGAATGAGTGTTTGTCACCATGGAGACGACCTGTATTCTGGTCTGTGCCAGAGCGGTAGAGAAAACCGTGCACCGCGGCAGATACGTAGATATGTTTTTTGTTTTGTTTTAAAAAATCTGCCGCGGGCCGGATTAAATTTTAATCGGGCCAATTTCGCCCCTGGGCCGCTATTTGAATAGGCCTGCTCTAGAGACTGTTGTGTGTGAAAACCCCAGGAGATCAGCAGTTTCTGAAATCCTCAAACCTTCATGCTCCATCTGGCTCGAACCAACACCCATGCCACAGTGAAAGTCATACTTTGAGATCATAATTTTTCCTGTTCTGATGCTTGAACATTAACTGAGAGCTCTTGATTTGTATTTGTGTGATTTTATGCACAGTGCTGCTGTCAAGGGATCGGCTGATAAGTTAACCGTATAAAGGAGCAGGTGGATGTATAGGTGTTCTTAATAAAGCGGCTGGAGAGTGCAGTTATAAGAGCATGCTGTGATTAATTTAATCACTACCACATCCAGAAGTGTTTTCATATACTGCATCCTTATGTATCATTGTGTTCTGTTATTCTGATTATGATTCATTTTCGTCTTTTTAATTACACTTCACACGATTTCACATCTTGACAGTCCATTATATAGGCGTAAAAGTTTTTTTTTCTTCACCCTCTCCATATTCTCGAAGATGTCAGAAGTGGCGATGGTGGCCGGTGCCTCCTCAATGATCTTCTGGTGTCTGCGCTGAACAGAGCAGTCTCTGCCGAATAGGGAGATGGCGCTGCCGTACTGATCGGCCAGGATCTGCACCTCCAGATGCCGTGCGTGCTTGGCAAGCCGCATGACAAAGATGGGTGACCCAGGCACCTCTGTCTGCACCTATGGTGGTAAAAAGAGTCTTCTTTTAAAACCAGTTTTATCTTATAGGAGTGAGTATGCTATTTTGAACAGACTCATTACCTTTTTACAATTACGTAATTCTGTTGCGTGCTCTTCAATATTAGCATAACTGACCTGTCGGAAGAGGTTGGGGAAGTCATCGGCACTGTTGACCTTGCGGATACCTTTCCCTCCTCCACCCTCCGAAGCCTTGACCATCACCGGGTAGCCCACCTTCTCTGCAGCCTTTCAGTTGAACATGTGAATTAGCCATGATACCAGCTAGCAGGAACTTGCTATGAAGCATTAAAAATGCAAAAATATGCTGCCATGAATGTTGATAGTACCTTCAGACCGGCCTCCACATCTTGGATACAGCCCTGCTCGTACAGCTCATTGGGTACGTTGACGATTCGCTTCTTCTGATCATCTTCTGACCACTCGACGGTTAATCCTGTTAAAATAAATCCATAGTGGTTATTTGTATATTTTTGTGGAATGGTCTCTCAAGTATTTTTGACACAAGCTTTTTGCGTTTTACACGGACTGGAGCCAAGCCACTCTGACATTTTGGGGTTTTACATGGACTGGAGCCAAGCCACTCTGACATTTTGGGGTTTTACACGGACTGGAGCCAAGCCATTCTGACATTTTGGGGTTTTACACGGACTGGAGCCAAGCCATTCTGACATTTTGGGGTTTTACACGGACTGGAGCCAAGCCATTCTGACATTTTGGGGTTTTACACGGACTGGACCCAAGCTAGTTTCACATTTGGGGGTTTTACACGGATTGGACCCAAGCTAGTTTCACATTTTGGGGTTTTACACGGATTGGACCCAAGCTAGTTTCACATTTTGGGGTTTTACACGGACCGGACCCAAGCTAGTCTCACATTTGGGGGTTTTACATGGACCGTACCCAAGCCATTCTGATATTTTGGGGTTTTACACAGACCGGACCCAAGCTAGTTTCACATTTTGGGGTTTTACACAGACCGGACCCAAGCTAGTTTCACATTTTGGGGTTTTACATGGACCGGACCCAAGCTAGTCTCACATTTTGGGGTTTTACATGGACCGGACCCAAGCTAGTCTCACATTTTGGGGTTTTACATGGACTGGACCCAAGCTAGTCTCACATTTTGGGGTTTTACATGGACTGGACCCAAGCTAGTCTCACATTTGGGGGTTTTACATGGACCGTATCCAAGCCATTCTGATATTTTGGGGTTTTACACGGACTGGACCCAAGCTAGTTTCACATTTGGGGGTTTTACATGGACTGTATCCAAGCCATTCTGATATTTTGAGGTTTTACATGGACTGGACCCAAAGTAAGTTAGCATTTTGGGGTTTTACATGAACTGTACCCAAAAGTAAATTAGCATTTTAGGGTTTTCCCATGGACTAGCCATTTTCATTTACTTCCCGCAAGAGTCAACAGACCTACTCCACTCCATGGTAGAGTGGGAATGCCAGCTGTCTGAGCCACAATGGATGATGCAATCTTGTCTCCCAGAGACCACATTGCCTGACTGGGAGGACCTGGGAACAAAAAAAAGGGGGGGGGGAATACAAGTACCATTAAAACAGGCCAACATTAATCCAGTCTACATGCTGTGGAATCAGGCAGACATTTTGAGGTGACAAACCCATGAAGGCAATGCCATTCTTCTGCAGGAGTTCTGGGAGTTTGGGGTTTTCAGAGGCATGACCCCAACCAGCCCACACCGCCTAGCAATGATAGGAGATTCATATTAATAGGTAGAAATTATAGAATACACTTTGGTAAACATTCTAAGCAACCTGATAAGTTACTGTAAATGTAACTGTAAATTTTATTTTAAATAAAGCTTTACAAAATCTATAATAAATACCTGAACTGGAATGCGCTTAGCAATGTCCAGAATGAGCTCTACATTGGCGTAGTTGTTATTGTTGGTTCCTCCAGGAACAGGTACGTAATGATCAGCCATTTTTATGTACTCTGTGGGCAATGATGGGGAGAGGAAAAAAAAAAAAAAAGTGTTGCACCTTTTATTTGTTTATAATGTTGAACATCTACAAGTTAGTTCCTGTTGTTATACAGTGCTGGTACATAGTTATGCCCAAATCATACAGTCAAAAAAGTCAACGTGAATTGAGTCTAACAAAGATCCTTGAAGAGACCTTGTGCATTCATCAGTGGGGACACTTCTCCTTTCATGTCACTAATCAGTGGCTCTTTCTGTATTAATTAGACCACGCTTGGCCAGGACAAAGCAAGACTGTACTGTATAAACTGACATAATATATTCACCCTCGCTAGTGAATGGCATAAATTCTTTTCCCCTTTCATAGGCTTGTATTGTTCACTCACCCGCATTGGCCTTCAGGTCCTCAGGGGTGACCATGACGACAAAGCGGATGGCGCGCTCGTTCCGAAACATCTCGTATGCCCAGCGCCGGATGGAGCGCATGCACTTTACAGCAGCAATGCCATTATTAGCGATTAGTACCTGCAACGCCAAAGTACACACGCACACATTAAATATGGTGCTTAGAGTAAAGTCACGTTCTGTTCAATCCTTGTTCAGGGTTAGAGCCATAAAATTTGCATGATTTATACCTCAAAAACCAGCGAACAATTATTAAAATGAAAAGAGACATCAGTACTCAGTATGCAGTTCAGGTCCTAAACTGGTACTGGTTAGTTTTCATTCCTCATTAGCCATGTCATTAATTTCCAGATTTCAAACATGATGCGATTTACCTTCTCAATAACTTTGTTTCCTCCGAACCGGGTGACGAACTCAGCAGGTGAGGCCACGGTAAAGTCCCTGTGCAGGTCGACACGTCTGCGATCGCGGCCCTGCTTCACCAGGTGCAGACCAGACATACTGGGCCTAAAAGGGAGGGGGGAAAAAAAAAAAAAATCACCAGGCAATTTGCAGGGCTCTACGTTAACTTTGAGACATGGTTGCCCATTCGGGCAACCATTTGCAGAAATCTGGTTGCCCGAACTCAGAACATGGCTGCCCAAACATTACCTATTATTTTATTATTTATTATTCAACCTTCTCAGACGCTGTCTGTATCAACAAGCATGGACACTAGCACCCTGTGCAAGTAATGCGGTAATTAGTCATGTAGTGAAGGACATACCAATAGACAGTCCCCCCAGGATTCCACGGGCCTTTTTTGTGATTGTTGAAAAAAATTGCGATGAAAGTTGTGGTGTTTTTTAGGTTTTTGTTGCGATTACATTGCGGGAGGAAGTGAAAGTTGCGAGAAATTGTTACGATTTTCTCTTTTTGTGATTAAAATTGAGTGATGTGCTAAATATTAAGTTATTACTGAAAAACTATTGATTAAAAAACGAAGACACTGAGAAATGGTCCTATAAACAACTTCACCAATATAAAAGATTACCAGGACTACAAAAATGCAGAAAAATAGGCTTTACTTATCCAAATGCTCCTGTTGGTTCAAAAGTTAAAGTGCAGAGAACCTCACAGCACAACATGAAGTTACCTTAAAATATAATATAAATGCCTCAGCTTTCATGTAAGAAAAAAACCTATTAATACTAGTACTGTGTGCAGGCAGTCTCTCCTGAAGACTAAATTAAACAATAATTATAAACTAATAAAATAAATGGCTCAGGCTTCATAGAAGAAAAAAAAACAATTTGAACAGAATCTCACAGTATGATGCTGAAGCTGCCTAAACAATGGAAAATACCATTTTGGCAAAAATGTTGGCATCCATTAATTTCTTGTATTAAGTAAAAAAAATAAAGTGCACACAGTCCTTCACTGTAAACATAACGCACCTTCAGTAACAGAATTTAAGCCTACATAAACACTGACTCGCACATCATGCAATGTTGCCAGATACTGCTGACGTTTTCCAGCCCAAAATATGTTCAAAACCCGCCAAAATGCACTTGAAACTGCCCAATCTGGCAACACTGCACGCATGCTGCTTCTCTTGAACGTATACACTGGAAGTAAGGCGGAAGGTAGTTTGTTGACGTCACCTCAAGACGACGCCAACGATTGGTCAAATTTGCGGGAAAGTTGCAGTGATTGGATACAATTGCAGCACCGCCCTGAATTCGCAGGGATTGGTTGAATTTGCGTTGAAGTTGCAAATCGCAACATCACGAAATCCTGGAGGGTCTGAATAGAACACTGAACATGCACTATGTGATAATTATTAGCAATGGGAAACTGCATTGCGAGCCCGCGATGTGCAAATGTGAATTCCGCTAGTTGTTGAACATCCCGTAATGATAACATGGACGCGGTCTTTCCGAGTCAAACAATCGCAAATCGTGATGGAATTTCATCATAATATGAATGAATAAACATCGTTTTTCACGCAAGTTGACATATTTGGATAGTTGCCCGATCGGGCAAGCATTTGTGAGAGTCTGGTTGTCTGAATCTATTGAATGGTTGCCCCGGGCAATCGGGCTACTGTTAATGTCGAGCCCTGGCAATATAATGAGAGAAGTTATACTACACTACACTTCACACAGAGCCCCGACTTGCAATCAGGTTTCTAACTTGCTTCCTGGACGTTCCATAACATTAACTGTAATTATAAATGGGTACAAATGCATCTTGGGTGAACTGGTTTCAAATCTGGTCATCATTCCACACTATATTTGTGATTCAGAGGAAATTTCTTTAAAATGAGGTTTTTCCAAGACGACCATGATATATTTCCGATATTTTCCCCTCCCAAACTCAGTGTGTATTCCCCAAAAGAACATTACAATTAACGTATCACTCTAATTTTGGAGTAATATTTTTTAGTAAATGTGTGTGTAAATGTTTGGGTAGACCAAACCAAAATTCTAGCTAGGTTTACAAAAACAATCTTGGAAGTACCTTCATTTACACTTGCATTTGGCCACGCCCACAAAACTCCATAAAAAGCAAAGCTCACGGACTGCTGAAAACAACAAAGTGAGAACTAAATGGTGAAAGCGTGCCTTCTCAGTGCCGTGTGTGCTAAATCTTAACAATTGTCAACAATTCTACAATTTAAAACTGATCAGTCGAAGTTCTTATCAGTATCCTGACACACAATACAAAAGGTTTTCCGCACTAACCGAACTTTCACGAATCCCACATTTCTTGTTTAAATGCTCCTGTGAATAATTTTTACCTCCGTCAAGGACATTATGTTTTTGATGCGGTTCGTTTGCCTGTCTATAAGCAGGATTACACAAAACCTACCAACCCGATTTCTATGAATCTTGGTAGAAGCATGTAGCATGGGCCAATGAAGAACCCATTAAACTTTGGAGTGACTACAAGTCACAGGGCAGATCCATGGTCCAGTTTATTTTCACTTTCGGAAAAGTTTCGAGATGCAGCATTTGCCATACAGCTTACAATCCCGCTGATGGCAGTAAAGTTAGTAAAAATAATGACAAAACATAGCCAATGTAGAAATATGATGACCCCATATCACAATCCACCTTCATGGGTACCAGTAATCCTCTGGGATATACATGTAGGGACATAACTTTGAAAATATATCCAGACTCAAGTGGTTACAGTTGTAAATCTGGATATCAGAAGAGTCATCTATTGTCCTTGGTAGAGGTCTGCGGTTGCAACGTTAGAGCCATTACTTGTAAGGAATCATTATTTGTAATGACTTCCAAATCCCAAAGCTCTGCTTCCTTTAAAAAGTGTTTTACGATGGAGGGGGGAATGTGGGGACAGAGTGTGAAGAAAAACGTCTGTGAATATTCTCGTTCATCCAGGTCACAGTAACCTCAAGGAAATTGTAACTAAATAACCAAGTATGTGTCTGGGGTATCTGAGAAACTCAGGAGGATCTTTAACAAGCACCGCATCTCTGTAATTTTCAAACTCAGTAACATACTCAGACTAGTATACCCCAAAGACTGGACACCACACATCCAGAAAAGCAACCTGGTGTATACTGTCCAATGCAGCAAGGAATCCTCGGACCTATACGTCGGTGAAACCGAACAACCACTGAACAAATGTATGGCCCAATACAGAAGGGCCAACTCTTCAGGCCAAGACTCTGCTGTCTATTTAGATCTCAACGAGAAGGCACACTCCTTTGAGGACAACAATGTACACATACTGGACAGGGAAGACAGACGGTTTGAAAGAGGAATAAAGGTTGATGTGAAATCAGAAAAACCATCCCTCAACAAACCAAATTGCTGGGTTTCAGACATGTGACTTTTCTTATGCCCCTTTTCCACCAAAGCAGTTCCAGGGCTGGTTCGGGGCCAGTGCCTAGTTTGGAACCGGGTTTTCTGTTTCCACTGACAAAGAACTGGCTCTGGGGCCAGAAAAAACGGTTCCAGGCTAGCACCAACTCTCTGCTGGGCCAGAGGAAAGAACCGCTTACGTCAGCGGGGGGGGGGGGGGGGGGGGGGGGGGGGGGGGGGGGCGGAGTTGCTAAGACCAACAACAATAACAAGACCGCGAAAGATCGCCATTTTTAAGCGACGAGAAGCAGCAGCTGTACAAACACGAAGTCATCCATCATTATTATTGCTGTTGTTGTTGCTTCTTCCGTGTTGTTTTTGCTTCGATATTCGCACCAAGGTTTATGCAAACGTAGCGACGTAACTGACGTATACGGCGATGTAACTGACGTGGCTTCCCTTAGCACCGCGAGCTATGGAAAAGCAAACTGGTTTTCAGCTGGCTCGCAAGTTGAACGAGTTGTGAACCAGCACCAGCCCTGGCCCCGAACCAGCCCTGGAACTGATTTGGTGGAAAAGGGGTATTAGTGGTTTTACCGGAAGCGAAACAGCTGGTGGTCTAAACGGCTGCCGTAGTGCAAACAACTAGCGATGACTTATCAGAGTACGCTCAATCTAGAAGCCACTGCTGGCTTTAGATATATTCAGAAGATTGATAAGTGCAATGGAATCGACCCCTGCAGTCTGGGAAAGAAGGATTTGTCATACGATCTCAAACTACCCTTCAGTCGAGTTCCCCGACATCTCGAACTATCTGGTGTTGCAGACAAAACAGATGAAAGCATGGAAGAAGTATGGAGGCTTACAACTTTTTTTTTTTTTGTGGCTGAGTAAAGGACCTCGGTATCAAGTCGCTGCCGAATGAATCCTGTATTGTTTTTGCCCGTGTAAGTTTTTTTTTTTATTGTTAAGCTTTTCGTTCACGTTTTTACAACGAAGTGTTGCAAGTTGAAGTGCAAACAAACAACGGTTGGCTTGATTCTCACTTGTGTTGGCTCTTATCTGTCAGGCACATCATTCACAAAGATCATCAGAAGCCCCTTTAAAGACCTGGATCTTAGTTAAACAAGACAGAAGTGATCACGGGCGCCGCATTGTAACTGTATGGCTAGGTAAGAATTTTGTTGTGACCTTCACGCATACAGACTTTGTAAGGAGTGATGAGGAAACAAAGAAACAGCTGGGGACTTTAGCGCTTCATGACTAAAAAAAAAAGTACCGTAAAACAACAATACAGCAAGAAAAGTACTTGGAAAACACGAAGGACAGAGCCCAGGGATGTGATTTGGGGCTGGTGAAATTATCTGAAAATTTTAGCCGGGGGGCTGGGGGCCGCAGGCCCCCAACTGGTCCAGGGCAGCGGCCTGGTGGGGGGACAAGGGGGGAAGCCCCCCGAAGCTCCTGGGTTCTGGGGTTTTCTGACTTAAAAACTGTACTAAAATGGCAAGCAAACACACAAGAAAAAACTTGTCATGATTAACAAATTCAAGCCAATTTAATGGTCAACATGCAACTCTGACACACGCACTCTCGCTCACTCTCACACACACGCTCGCTCACACACACACACACACACACACACACACACTCTCTCACACACACACACTCACTCACTCTCACACACACACACCCCCCCCAAAGAACCAGCGCGAGCAGGGCCCGCTAGCCCCGCGCCTTGTGACGTAATTCGCCCCGAGGCGAGCCGCGGTTTTTCTCCAACCATTCCCAGCGGGACTTGTTTTTCACGATTCTGTCGATTTCTTTAACTCGATTTGCATCTTTACGCTCGATCACGGAGGCTGCCATCTTTCAACTCTTTGTTTGAAGCGAGCTTACGTACAGCTATCTAACAAGCGCGTTCATTGGTTGTTACAGAGCGATGAGCCAATCACGTACCTCGTTTCATCTCAATGACGTAATTGCGTAATTACGTCAATGAGATGAAACGAGGTACGTGATTGGCTCATCGCTCTGTAACAACCAATGAACGCGCTTGTTAGATAGCTGTACGTAAGCTCGCTTCAAACAAAGAGTTGAAAGATGGCAGCCTCCGTGATCGAGCGTAAAGATGCAAATCCGAGGCTGCCATCTTTCAAACAAAGTCGGAACGAATAGGATACGAATGTGGATGAGGGAAAAATCGGAAAAATTTTTTTTCAAGTTTTGAGGTGAAAAAAGCGGAATTCCGCGAATTCGCGGAAAAATCACATCCCTGAGAGCCGAGAGGGAAATACAAACCTTTCACCAAGTGATCACTGCAAACTCGAGCATGCTTTGACTCGGCTCCTTTCGATTTCAGTGAGAGGTTCAAAAGCCACCTTTCTCGACGTCTTTTTGTGAAATCCTGTGTTCGTTCACCCTTTTTTATTAGTTCGTGGGGAACCCTGAAGAAACTTTTATCAGTTTCATGGTTTGAACAACCTAAAACAACGCAAGCGTAAGGCATTTTTCATGCAAGCAATGCAAAGTCTTCGTACAAACGCTCTGTCAACTGGGCTTTGGTAGATCACCAGGTAAAGTTTCGAATAACTAATGAGGCGGATGTGACATCACGTGAAACCCAGCAATAGGAGGTCTGTGACACCACCTATCTCCCACTTAGGTGGGGTTTACATTAGATCGTATCAGCGGATCATCAGATTAACGTTTTTAAAACGATTAGCGTGCACACAGCAACGCCAATACACAATTCGCGTGCACACAGCAACGCCAATACACGGATACGCTCGGCTCCGCAGGCATCCTGCGCTCCAAATCACTCCGCCCTGAACAGCGAGTGCCCTCTGGAGGGTGCGCACTCCGGCCCTGCGCAGCTCACAGAGCATGCGAGTGAAGTGCACGAGCAGTGATTCGGGACTGAGCCGCTGTGTGTGTGATCCCAGTGCATATTGGGCATGCGCGTCACTTACCACTTGCAAGTGGAAGGATGGCAAGCCTAAAGACAATCATAACTACACAATGGGCAGTATTTGCATCAGTATTTGCAGTATTTTCATACTTTTATACTCTTTAATGAAAGGTGATACAAGGCGGAAGTCCGCGCCGTTTTTCAGCAGTCGCGTCACATGACCAACGCCAGCGAATCAGGAAGGTGGATGTCACAGTGACGTTGTCCAATGACGACGCCAGCTAGAGCTCAGCACAGCGTATCCGCGTATCTCAATGTTTACACAGCACTGGACCAGACACGATCTGGATTGAATACGTGGACCCTGGCGGATTCCCGTTTCCCGGCGTTTTAATGTAAATGGACAGTGCATCCGCGAAGAAAACGAGACAGATACGGTCTAATGTAAACTTGGCCTTACAATGCTGTCCTTTCATCCCTACCCAGGAGATTTTACACCTTCGCCTCCAAGAACAACGGTCGTTCGCAAATGGCCTCATGTGACTCCAGCAACTTTAACGACCCCAACGACTGTTGTTACAACAGAATGGACCACAAACAAAAGCTGTGTTCACATATATGCCGGTACGATAGTGGTAGAACTGTATCGATACAAAGTATACCGGTACAGTTTAGTGCATCTGTCCACACTAGCGAGAAATGTTTGCGGTTTTCTTTCACGGTAGTTGAAATGCGCGTGCGCGAAATGTTTCCGTGGTTACCGAGTAACTTCCTTCCGAGAATATGGCGGATGAAACAACGTGTGTGTGCTTTTTGTTGTCAGTGTACAGTCTGTATTTCTGGTGGTCATTTATTCAGTCGAATCGTATAAAACGCGCGAGGCAGTTGAGAAAGAAACAAAGAAAACGAATCTCCCTTCTTCACTATTTTATTCAGCGAAGACATCGATTGAGGTGTGTGACTTTGCGCATTACATTTGTATCGATACAGAACCGCTTCATCTGTCCACACTACAGCGAAGCGCTACAGTACCGATACTGTACCGGTACGAAACCCATACATTTGTGGGTTTCGTAGCGATACAGTTATACCGCTACAGTACCGGTATGGACCCTTTTCACGTGACGTCACGACAAACGCAGCCGCCATTTTGGATATGTACTACCAGTAGTTTACCACAGCCAACATTGAGGAACGGCAGCAAAGAAAGTGTTTATTTTCAGCAAGACTTCCATCATGCCACTATATTGTTGTGCACCTGGATATAGTAACCATCAACAAACAAGGCAAGGGTTATCATTTTATATATCCCGGTAGATGCTGACCGACGGAGAAGATGGATAGCGGCATACCAACGCTTGTGTAGTGACCACTTTGTTGGAGGTAAGACGAATAAAATTAGCCAGAAAAGGCATTACATTGCTGTTAACATTCCATTCTAGTTTACTGTAATTATGATCTGGCAGCTATTTACACCGGATCCAGTGTAAATAGCTCCCGGAGCCAACGTCCGAGGTTCTGGAGCGCGCTAGCTCGCGGCCGGCCGGAGCACGCTCCGGCAAGCTCGGACGTTGGCTCCGGCAGCTATTTACACTGGATTCGGTGTAAATAGCTGCCAGATCATAATTACAGTAAACTAGTAAATACAGGGAGTGCAGAATTATTAGGCAAATGAGTATGTTGACCACATTACCCTCTCTATGCATGTTGGCCTACTCCAAGCTGCATAGGCTTGAAAGCCTCCTACCAATTAAGCATACCAGGTGATGTGCATCTCTGTAATGAAAAGGGGTGTGGTCTAATGACATCAACACCCTATATCAGGTGTGTAAAATTATTAGGCAACTTCCTTTCCTTTGGCAAAATGGGTCAGAAGAGGGATTTGACGGACTCAGAAAAGTCAAAAATAGTGACATATATTGCAAAGGGATGGAGCACTCTTAAAATTGCTCAGCTTTTGAAGCGTGACCATCGAACAATCAAGCGCTTCATTCAAAATAGTCAACAGGGTCGCAAGAAGCGCGTTGAAAAAAAAAGGTGCAAACTAACTGCCCGTGAACTGAGGAAAGTCAAGCGTGAAGCTGCCAAGATGCCACTCGCCACCAGTTTTGCCATATTTCAGAGCTGCAACATCACTGGAGTGTCAAAAAGCACAAGGTGTGCAATACTCAGGGACACGGCCAAGGTAACAAAGGCTGAAAAACGACCACCACTGAACAAGACACACAAGATGAAACGTCAAGACTGGGCCAAGAAGTATCACAAGACTGATTTTTCTAAGGTCTTATGGACAGATGAAATGAGAGTGAGTCTTGATGGGCCAGATGGATGGGCTCGTGGCTGGATCAGCAAAGGGCAGAGAGCTCCAGTCCGACTCAGACGCCAGCAAGGTGGAGGTGGGGTACTGGTATGGGCTGGTATCATCAAAGATGAGCTTGTGGGACCTTTTCGGGTTGAGGATGGCGTCAAGCTCAACTCCCAGTCCTATTGTCAGTTTTTGGAAGACACCTTCTTCAAGCAGTGGTACAGGAAGAAGTCAGCATCCTTCAAGAAAAACATGATTTTCATGCAGGACAATGCTCCATCACACGCATCCAAGTACTCCACAGCATGGCTGGCCAGAAAGGGTCTAAAGGAAGAAAGATTAATGACGTGGCCTCCTTGTTCACCTGATCTGAACCCCATAGAAAACCTGTGGTCCCTCATCAAATGTGAGATCTACAAGGAGGGGAAACAGTACACATCTCTGAACAGTGTCTGGGAGGCTGTGGTTGCTGCTGCACGCAATGTTGATCGCAAACAGATCAAAACACTGACCGAATCCATGGATGGCAGGCTTTTGAGTGTCCTTGTAAAGAATGGCGGCTATATTAGTCACTGATTTTTTTTTTTGTTTGTTTTTGAATGCCAGCAATGTATATTAGTGAATGTTGAGTTGTTATATTGGTTTCCCTGGTGAAAATAAATGAGTGAAATGGGTATATGTTTGTTTTTTGTTAAGTTGCCTAATAATTATGCACAGTTATAGTCACCTGCACACACAGATATCCTCCTAAGATAGCTAAAACTAAGAAAGCCCTACTCCAACTTCCAAAAATACTCAGCTTTGATATTTATGAGTCTTTTGGGTTCATCAAGAACATAGTTGTTTTTCAATAATAAAACTAATCCTCAAAAATACAACTTGCCTAATAATTCTGCACTCCCTGTACAGTTTTCTGCATCTCGCTCCTTTTTCTTTTATGTTTGTCGCCTTCCTCGCATTCAAACCGATTCGAGCCGAAGTCCACTACATGTTCAAAATGGCGGTCGCGTTTACGAAGGTCACGTGACTGAAAAGGGTCTATAGTTGCTAGTGTGGACAGGTGTTGCGGTACGAAAGTAGTATCGTATCAGTACAAAATCCCTAGTGTGGACAGGGTAAAAGTGGACTCCAAAGACTTTCACACACCCTGCAGCACTAAAGAAACAATGACATCAGTGGCCTTGATAACGACTCCACAGAGATTAAACACCTGAGTACTCACACCAGCCGGTCAGACTAGCCCAGTCTAATCAGACAAGCTGATGAAGCTTCTTGGATGAGCGGTTAAACGACTTAAAACCAAGTCCAGTTGGGTTTGATGCAATTTCCTTGAGAGTGTGGGAAGAAAACTCTTCCCTGTCCTCCTGGAACCCGGCTCACAGATACACCCTGTGTGTTTGAATTCTGTGTGGCCTCATACTGCACCGTTACATCACTGGTATGCTGGCACCTAAAAGAGGCCACTGAAATAGAGGCATGGTGTGATCCTTCCTAACCCCTAACACACACAGAGCCCTGCCTGTCTTCTATTTGCGCAACGCAAATGCTTCTGTCCACCAATAGGAAAGTGGTAGAGTACAGGGAGGGGCTCGTTGTCTCATGACTTGCTGGCTTTTTGGTCCAAGACACTAATATGATGTCTGTTAGAAACATACGATATCATAATATCTCATGTCATCTACGGTACATTACACTAGCTAGTACTCCGGCTTCTTTGTCAGCAAATCATTAGCATGAATCAGGAGACAGATTTGGCGAAAAACATTTTCAGTCTGATATAATATTTAACTAATAAATCAATCAACATCACATCTCTAATCTAGTCACTGAACCGAGGGTGTGTGCTTGAGTATTGCTAATACTGCAATACAGATTACTGCACAACTAAATATACTGATACGAAACATAGGTCGAAGTGTCGTATCTAACAGAGCTATTCGTGGCAGAGGATGAGAGATACAGATAGGTTTACATGAAGCCAAAGCTTTCTCACACACACACACACACACACACGAGGGGCCCAACAAGCTTGAGACCTCACTTATACCCTGTCCACACTAGGGATTTTGTACCGATACGAAACTACTTTCGTACCGCAACACCTGTCCACACTAGCAACTATACCGGTACTGTAGCAGTATAACTGTATTGGTACGAAACCCACAAATCAGTGGCGGCTGGTAGTCTTTCAAACAGGGAGGCTGGTCGGTTACGATATTTCCAGATTTTAAAAGAAAAAACATCAATTTTGCCCATACTCTTGCCTCTGATCTGGCTGATTGTTGGCAGCGTCACAAACTGTGAAATAACAGGTTCTTTTGGCCCATTAGCCGACTGTCCAATATACATGATGGTGGTGTTGGGGGGGGGGGGGGTATATTTTAACATTTTATATTTTAAAATTGTGGCATGTTGTTTAAAAATTGACCTCGGCTGTGTTTTTGTTTAAAAATGTTTTCCAAATTGTAGCGGTGTTTAATTCATATCCAGAAAAACATATATTCCAATATAATATACTCAGCATAAACATTTTAAATAGATTCTATATTTTTGGTCCATCCATGACATATTACTAAAGTAGCCAATTTACTGTTGTTGATGTGGGTCACTTGCTGTTAGCTAATTCACTTTCTCGTACCAGGAGAGCTGAAAGGAACGAGTATTATTCCCTACCTTTTTCACCAAGTCAATTTGAGGCGTTGCTCTACCCTGCTCTTTAATTTTAATTTGTTCCTCGAAAGGAAGACTGGCAAATGGCTTCGCCAAAATTAAATCAGCAATGCTTGGCATCCGTGCGCAACTTTCTTGCTAGCTGACTAGCCCCCTCAAGTTCAAGTTCAGTCACTCAAATAAACGACATTTCTGGAACTAAGATAGCAAACTTGACAACACTATATTTACACTTTATTTACAATGAAAATATATACAAACTAAAAAAGCTGGTAGAAACCGTATGTAATGAATGAAATCGAAACGTAAGCCGATCTCTTACAATACACTACAGCACTTGCGAATCCGCATGGGACTGAACTGATGTTGCCAGATACTGCTGACGTTATCCAGCCCAAAATATGTTCAAAATGCACCAAAATGCACTTAAAACCGCCCAATCTGGCAACACTGTACCGCTGCCTGTCTATAGTTGAAACGAGCTGTCAATCAAAGAAAATATCCGGCCGCTTTCACCAATCACCAGTCTCCTCGCGGAAACTGCCATGTCCCTCCCATGTGAGGCTCGGAGTCCGTGGGCGGGCGTTTTCGCAGTATTTGTCCAATAACCATCTTGCATTTTGAGATTGAAAAGCGCAGAGCTCCCAAATGCCGTTGAAGTCCATTGTGGCTGGGAGTCCGTGAGACTCCGTGGGCGGGCGTTTTCGCAGTATTTGTCCAATAATTGTCTTGCATTTTGAGATTGACAAGCACATAGCTCCCAATCCACTGAGGCTGCGCTGCATTGCGCTGTCACGAGGGGGAAAAACTCACGCACACATTAGGCGAACTGGGGAAAGTTATAACGGAATGATTTCGCACTGTAGTGGGTTGAGCACATATATTTCTATGATTCTGGATCTGAAATAGCAATGTTATAAGGTCGGCTATAACATAAGCCTAGCGCAATTCATCCTACACGATGTTCGTCATTTTTAGAGGAGGCTGAGCCTCCCTCGTTGTCTTAGAGCAATCGCCCGTGCCACAAATGTATGGGTTTCGTACCGGTACAGTATCGGTACTGTAGCGCTTTGCTGTAGTGTGGACAGATGAAGCGGTTCTGTATCGATACAAATATAATGCGCATGCGCAAAGTCACACACCTCAATCGATGTCTTCGCTGAATAAGATAGTGAAGAACGGAGATTCGTTTGTTTCTTTCTCAACTGCCTCGCGCGTTTTATACGATTCGACTGAATAAATGACCACCACCATACAGACTGTACACTGACAACAAAAAGCACACACACACACACGTTGTTTCATCTGTACAGAAGCCGCAAGAGGCCCTTCATATAATCCTTTTTTTTTTATTCACCTTGTTATCCCGAGATAACGACATAATTAATTCAGGATCGCGAGAAAACAACACAACTAATTCGAGATCTCGAGAAAACAAAACTGTTATTTCATGATCTCGAGTAAACAGCTGAGAAATGGTTCATTCAGGCACGCCAAGAGACTTGTGATATGCTGACTTTGGGGCCATTTCTCATTCTGTATAGACGCAACTTTGGTCATTAGAATGTCTGGAATAATCGATCACCTAATAAGGCAATATTTTGATCAGGGGTTGACACAGGGAGAGATTGCATTAAGTCTTTTAATAAGGGATCATTTCAAAATTAGTCCGCGGCACCTCCGCAGAAGACTGGCCTGGCTTCGTCTCTACCGACGGAGACACAGTGATCCAGCTGAGATCATGAAATAATTGCTTTGTTTTCTTGAGATCTCGAAATAACGGATGCCATATATTCTCGGAAGGAAGTTACTCGATAACCACGGAAACATTTCGCGCACGCGCATTTCAACTACCGTGAAAGAAAACCGCAAACATTTCTCGCTAGTGTGGACAGATGCACTAAACTGTACCGGTATACTTTGTATCGATACAGTTATACCACTTTCGTACCGGTATAAGTGTGAACACAGCATTACATGCTATTTCACGCCACTGCTTTGTCAATTAGAATTAAAACAGACCTGAGCCTAGTTATACTAGACCTACCCTCCGTTTTCTCATCACGCCTGACTCCAGATAACGATCAGGAACATATTTAATCCTTTCACAACGTCGTTCAGAGCTGACACGCAGCCACAGAGACTGGCGGGACGAGCCAAATGTTATCTAAATGAGCGCAATTCAGACGTCTGACGACAGTAACGACACAGGCAAAACACAGACTCATTGCATTACATGGCATTTAACAGACGCTCTTATCCAGAGCGACGTATTATGAGTGCAAAAGTCGTTTCACAACCACAGCTGAACACAAGGCTGACCTCATGTTGTGCAATGGTCCGTCCAGGCATTCGAAAGTGCTGTCTGAGCTGAGAGAGGACAAAGACGCCGAGAGCTCCTTGTCCTCCGTCGACAGCTCCGACTTGCCCAGAGTCTCATCCTCAGAGTTATCCTCCGACACCGAGCCGATGGTGAAGTGCGAAGCAGCTGGGGGCTTCTCCTCCAAGGGATCCTGCTCCGCCATGGCTGGACGACACTGGCAGGCTCCGAACACTGATGACAAAAATAAATAAATAAATTAATTAATTAATTAATTTAAAAAAAAAAAGGAGGATGATGAATTAAATATTCAGAGATGATTAAGATGGACAGTAATCATTATTAAACACGACGCTAGACTCAGACTTAACAGTGGCGTAGGAAGTGCTCCACACTTTTTTTTTGTAGTCCCTGTGGAGGTAATTTCTGTTTTACGAGCACTTCTGGTGTAAAATTTAGCAATGAATTTGATGATATATAGTCTGTCCTTTACACTTTAGGACACACCCACATGACAGGTTGTTTGAATCTCCACCTCCTTTAGTCAGACCACACATGATTCAGTTCAGCACAGTACAATTCAATTCAATACTAATCTGGGATGATTTGGTTTAGCAGCAATATAATTTGATTAATTTTCGATCCAGTATGACCTGATTCAACATCAAAACAACTCGATTCACTACTGACCCGGTATGATTCTTTTCAGCACCAATACAATTCGATTCACTACCGATCCGATATGATTTGGTTCGGCAGCAATACAAGCCAATTCACTACTGATCCGGTATGATTCTGTTCTAGCAACAATACATTTTGATTCACTACTTATCCAGCATGATTTGGTCCAGCACCAATACAATTCGATTTACTACTGAGCCAATATGATTTGGTTCGGCAGCAATACAAGTCGATTCACTACTGATCCGGTATGATTCTGTTCTAGAAACAATACATTTTGATTCACTGATATAATTCTGAATACGATTCAATTCTAGCAACAATACATTTTGATTCACTACTGATTTGGTATAATTCTGATCTATACATTTTGATTTACTACTGATCCTGAATGATTTGATTCATTACTGATTGATTTATAGATTTTGATTAACTACTGATCTGGTATAATTCTGTTCTAGCAACAATATATTTTGATTCCCCGATATAATTAAATTTTAGCAACAATACATTTTGATTCACTACTGATCTGGTATGATTCTGTTCGAGCAACAATTCATTTTGATTCACTACTGATCCTGAATGATTTGATTCACTACTGATTTGGTATAATTCTGATCTATACATTTTGATTCACTACTGATCCTAAATGATTTGATTCACTACTGATTCGGTATAATTCTGATTTATAGATTTTGATTGACTACTGATCTGGTATAATTCTGTTCTAGCAACAATACATTTTGATTCACTACTGATCCTGAATGATTTGATTCGTTACTGATCCGATACGATTTGGTTAGGCAGAAATACAAGTCGATTCACTACTGATCCGATATAATTCTATTCTAGCAACAATACATTTTGATTCACTACTGATCCTGAAGGATTCAGTTCAGTACCAATACTATTCAATTCACTACTGATCCAATATGATTTGGTTCAGGACCAACACAATTCTATTCACTACAGATCTGGTATGATCTAGCTCAGCATCGATACAAGTTGATTCAGACCCTATCCAAAATAATTCAGTTCAGCAATGATCAAATTCGATTCACTACTGAAATGATACTATTATTCTCAGCATCAGTACACTTTGAGTCACTACTGATTCAATATACTTCAGTTCAGTGAATTAGAACGTGTTCAGATGTTTCCTAGTTTTGACTTTAACAAAATTTCAAAACATTTTTTCACTGTATTTATTTTGTAACGTTTAACACCGTCACTTTTTCCTTGATAAAAGATTTTATTATTATTCCTGGGCGGTACGGTGGTGTAGTGGTTAGCGCTGTTGCCTCACAGCAAGAAGGTCCGGGTTCGAGCCCCATGGCTGGCGAGGGCCTTTCTGTGCGGAGTTTGCATGTTCTCCCCGTGTCCGCATGGGTTTCCTCCGGGTGCTCCGGTTTCCCCCACAGTCCAAAGACATGCAGGTTAGGTTAACTGGTGACTCTAAGGTGAGGTTTACATTAGACCGTATCAGCGGATCATCAGAATAACGTTTTTAAAACGATTAGTGTGCACACAGCAACGCCAATACACGATTCGCGTGCACATAGCAACGCCAATACACGGATACACTCGGCTCCGCAGGCATCCTGCGCTCCAAATCACTCCGCCCTGAACAGCGAGTGCCCTCTGGAGGGTGCGCACTCCGGCCCTGCACAGCTCACAGAGCGCGCGAGTGGAGCACACGAGCATTGATTTGGGACTGAGCCGCTGTGTGTGTGATCTCAGTGCATGTCGGGCATGCGTGTCACTTACCACTTGCAAGTGGAAGGATGGCAAGCCTAAAGACAATCATAACTACACAATGGGCAGTATTTGCATCAGTATTTGCAGTATTTTCATACTTTTATACTCTTTAATGAAAGGTGATACAAGGCGGAAGTCCGCGCCATTTTTCAGCAGTCGCGTCACATGACCAACGCCAGCGAATCAGGAAGGTGGATGTCACAGTGACGTTGTCCAATGACGACGCCAGCTAGAGCTCAGCACAGCGTATCCGCGTATTCTCAATGTTTACACAGCACCGGACCAGACACGATCTGGATTGAATACGTGGAGTTTCCCGGCGTTTTAATGTAAACGGACAGTGCATCCGCGAAGAAAACGAGACAGATACGGTCTAATGTAAACTTGGCCTAAATTGACCGTAGGTGTGAATGTGAGTGTGAATGGTTGTCTGCGTCTATGTGTCAGCCCTGTGATGACCTGGCGACTTGTCCAGGGTGTACCCCGCCTTTCGCCCGTAGTCAGCTGGGATAGGCTCCAGCTCGCCTGCGACCCTGTAGAAGGATAAAGCGGCTACAGATAATGAGATGAGATTATTATTCCTGAGCAATTTAAACAACCCTAAAGCTCCTTTAAAACGTTTGTGAATTATTCAGTACTACAGAAAAAAAGGGTATCAAAAACACCGCCAGAAAATTCATAGCCACCTCCTGACCAATCAGAATCGAGAACTCAACAACGCCGCTATAATATGAATATTAATTAATACAGCGTTTCTGGATGATGAATATTCATGAGGAATGGACAGTCTCTGCGAATAAAGACCACAGCTGTACAAAATATCTTCGAAAATAATATCCAGATAAGACTTTCAGCCTAAATATCACTTGAGATGTATTGTATAGGCACTGAATAATATTTTTAAATAATAAATGAAATATTTAATGTTCTGAAAACTCTGAAGGGACCTGAATACACCTGAAGACCATGTTGCTGAACCTGATAGACGAGTCCCACACACGTGCCTTAAGCCACTGTGAGCACAAAACACACTGCTAGTCAGATAGTAGACAGACTTTTTGAAGGAAAAATATCGATAAAATAAATTAATTGTTGTTTGTTTGCTTGTGTTGTGTGCGCGTGCATGGGACGGAATGGGATGGTACAGGATGCAACGCGTTAGTGTTTTTTAATGGAAAATAAAAATAAAACGTCAATTATGTTTACAGACATCCCCAGGATTTTTAAAAAATGTCATCTGTCACGAATGATAAACCCAAAATTTATTCGCATTTCATTTTTTCCTTTTCATATTGACATTTCTAGTGACGTTTGGTGCCTTGAAATGATGCGCGAGACGATTTAAAGCCGGCTAACATCCAGCTAGCACGTTTCTAAGCTAATAAACTGAACTACTCACCGTGAGAAATGAGTCGGCAAGCTATTCTGAAGCGATACTTCCGACAAATTTAAACTACGTATTTTTCAATTTATCTCCATTTCTAAATAACAGCATGTCTCAAACCACAGCCTCACTCAAAGTTCTTAGCTCTGACAGCGACATCACCGTCGTGGAAGCGTTATTTTCACCCTACCCGTGTTCAACGCTCCCGCCTCCCTCGCTGCGATTGGTCGTATGGGAAGTCACACCAAATCCAGATCTCTGATTGGACACTACTAGCAGTCAATCACGAAACAAGGAAGCGTTATGTCGGAATGTGGGTTGGAGAATTAAACAAGACACAAAGCAGTGAGGTTACTGCAGACCGTTGAACTATGACCTCTAAGAGACTCACGCCGCGCTAGTGAGCCAATAGGATTTCGAGTCTCGGGCGGGGGCGGGCTCATACATGCAAATGAGGGGAGGTGTAACCAATGAGAAAGAGGATCTGGAGATCCGCGTGTTTATGCGCTGTATCGCCTGATCCCAATTGAAATCAGTTTGTAAATTAAAGGTGACGGAAAAACAGGATGGAGGGAAAGATGTTCAGATGTTACAAGAGAAAGGAATATAATTGTCACGGTGACATCTTGAAATGTTTTTCTATCTATCTATCTATAGAAAGAACTAACAAGGGCAAAAGAGCTACTCTGGATCAGTTCTGGATTGAATTTTCATACTGAAAATATGAATAATGATATTCGTCATTCTGACGTCCTCACGTTGAGCTTGAGGGGGCGTGGTCTAGAAGGTTGTGAGTTCAAATCCCAGTACCTTCAAGCTGCCATCCATCCATTATCTCTAGCCGCTTTATCCTGTTCTACAGGGTCGCAGGCAAGCTGGAGCCTATCCCAGCTGACTACGGGCGAAAGGCGGGGTACACCCTGGACAAGTCGCCAGGTCATCACAGGGCTGACACATAGACACAGACAACCATTCACACTCACATTCACACCTACGGTCAATTTAGAGTCACCAGTTAACCTAACCTGCATGTCTTTGGACTGTGGGGGAAACCGGAGCACCCGAAGGAAACCCACGTGGACACGGGAAGAACATGCAAACTCCACACAGAAAGGCCATCACCGGCCGCTGGGCTCGAACCCAGACCTTCTTGCTGTGAGGCGACAGTGCTAACTTCTACGCCACTGTGCCGTCCCCAAACCAAGCTGCCATGGTTGAGCTTTAATTTTGGATGAAAGCATCTTCCAAATGAGCGAAATGTCAAAACGCTTCATAAGAAGGTGCAAAAGTTTTAGGCCCCCTATTTTTTCTTTCAGACAAGCTTTGTTAGAGATTTCTATTTTATGACTTCTACATTATCGAATCAGCACAAAAACTTTTTACAGTTCCAAACGTTCGTTCATTTTCCAGCACAAAATTAAATGTTACAGGAGAAAAAAAAGTTTGTATCTGAGCAGCATATTACATAAGAGACCACTTTTCAGATTAAAAAAGAAAACAAAATGAAAGCTACTGGGTTTTGGTGCAAAATTAAGAAGCAAGTGTGACAGTCAAAGTGTCCAGAAGAACTGTGGCTGGTTCTGCAAGATGCTCAGTAAAACCTACAGCTTGGGACATTTCCTTATAAAATTGCACTCACTGGACCTGAGACTACTACTATTATTATTTTTTTAAAGCAAAGGGTCGTCTCACACCAAATATTGACTTTTGTTTCATTTATTATAGCTTTATGCTTACTGTTTATAGTATTTTTAAATGCTGAAACATTTCATTTCATTATTTTTAAGCCATTTTTTTTATCTACAGCATTTCTTTGCATGTGCCTAAGACTTTTGCACAGTACTATATGCCAAGCTAATTGTACATAGATCCAAGTCTTCCACATACTGAAGCACCTTTGACCCGAGTTCACCCAAACATACCGTGCAGACAGCAGCATCCAATCCAACAATTGTGTAAACAGTTTGATTAAGACCGGTGAAATATCAATCTTGTGCAATCTCCATTTTAGGTTCAAGTTCAGCTCAAAGTTTAGTGATCATGCAGACATCACCTGTTCCACAGCTAAATAAAATAGATATCAGCATCAGACCTTTAAAGGGAATAACTGAAGGAAAAAAATGTACACAAATATAATTTACCTCAGCAGGCAAAGAGAGGTTTGCACTCAACATTGTGCTTCGTTAATATCAGAAGCTTGTCACTAGTCACCATCAACATAACAATGTACTGTAAGTATCATTAATACACAAACACTTAGCAGAACATCGCAGAATAAATCAATTTAAAAATGTAAAACTAAACCTATGCATTGACCAATTCTGGGGAAACAAAATTACACGTTCTACCACAACACTGTTAAATCCTCAAATCTGATTGATCAAATCACAAGTTGATATTAATGACCTGTGTCCAAAACATTACTGTTTCTATCATAACAAACATCTAAGGACAAACATGGCGCATACTCCACATGCTGTTTTCTGTCTTAGTGGTCTGCATTTTGTTGTAATATGACAAGCTGGGTGGTTTTTTTTGTATCTTATTAACATAAAGAAAGCAAATGATGGTTTATATGGGCTATAATGTAAATTATAAGCATTTGTGGACGTTCCACAACACATAAATAAAGTATAACGTAACTATAAATGGATAAAAAGTATGACATTTCATGGACTGTTAAATAAATAATTGCAATCATTGGTAAATTGTTGTAGTATAAGATGAATAAAACACTTCATGGCATGCGGTTATTGGAAAACAATTAACTTGACAGTGGTACCCGTAACTCCACATCACATCCTGCTGTCACTGATTACTTTCCTATAACAGCATATCATGAAGTGTTTTATTCCTTACTTAGTTTCATGGCTGCAGAACAAAACTACACCATACATGTCTTTGATGACTAACCTGGAGTTGAGAGAAATGTTTTGTACATTTGGTGAATTTTGGTATCATGAACATTAGTTCATTAAGTCGAAAATCTTCTTAGCGCAACATCAAACATTTTGTTGTTTCTGTAACAACACTCCTTAAAACCAATCCCTTCCATGATCACACCGATCAGCCATAACATTAAAAACAGTGACAGGTAAAGTGAATAACATCCCATCCCTCTCATTACAATGGCACCTGTCGAGAGGTGGGATATATTAGGCAGCAAGAGAACAGTCAGTTCTTGAAGTTGATGTGTTGGAAGCAGGAAAAATTGGCAAGCGTAAGGATCTGAGCGACTTTGACAAGGGCCAAATTATGATGGCTAGATGACTGGGTCTGAGCATCTCCAAAATGGCACATCTTGTGGGGTGTTCCTGGTATGCAGTGGTTAGTACCTACCAAAAGTGGTCCAAGGATCCAAAGGACAACCGGTGAACCGGCAATAGGGTCATGGGTGTTGAAGGCTCACTGATTCGCATGAGGCACGAAAGCTAGCCCATATGGTCCAATCCCACAGAAGAGCTATTGTAGCACAAACTGCTGAAAAAGTGAATGCTGACACCTTTCTGTTTTAGTCAGTGTTAACTTTTTCAGCAGTCTGTGCTACAGTAGTTCTTCTGTGGGATTGGAACATATGGGCTAGCCTTCATGCTCCATGCGAATCAATGAGCCTCTGACACCGATGACCCTGTCGCTGGTTCACCGGTTGTCCTTTGGATCCTTGGACCACTTTTGGTAGGAACTAACCACTGCATACTGGGAACACCCCGCAAGATGTGCCATTTTGAAGATGGTCAGACCCAGTCATCTCACCATCACAATTTGTCAAAGTCACTCAGATCTTTATGCTTGCCCATTTTTCCTGCTTCCAACACATCAACTTCAAGAATTGACTGTTCTCTTGCTGCCTAATGTATCCCACCCCTTGACAGGTGCCATTATAATGAGATAATCAATGTAATTCACTTTAGCTGTCAATAGTTATAATGTTATGGCTGATCAGTGTATACTATATAATGTAGTGTGGCCATTACATTATTGATTTTGAAATGTAGGATATAGGGAATCTTCAAGAAAATATGAACTTCTTCTCATTCTGACTGAAGTGAGGCATTAAAAAGGCATCAGAATCTGAAATTTGATGAATGAAAGTTCAACAGAATGGCATGAACTGCATAAAAGGTCCTCTGAATTTCAGAACATTTGTGTGTATATTTCCAAAGCACACCGTTTTGTAATAGTTTACATGATAACTACTTTCTCCACATTCTTTTTATCAGTCTGATCAATACATGGAAAAAATGCATTGGGTTTAAAGCCAACATCAATACATGAGACTGGAGCGCTGCTGGATGTGCCCAGGTGAAAGTTTGCTTTTTCTGTTGCCTAGACATTGGGAGACTGTGGTACTTGGATGTAGTGTGCTACAAAGGGAACTTATTATAAAAGGAATAAAGTAACGTTATGAAAAAGAGGAAAAATTAAAATCACATATTTATTAAGACATCATCATGAATCCTTTTACTAATGATCTTAGTTAGATAGATATATTGATAGACTGGATGAAACCCCTGACTAAATCCAAAACATTATATTAGTCTCATCTCATCTCATTATCTCTAGCTGCTTTATCCTTCTACAGGGTCGCAGGCAAGCTGGAGCCTATCCCAGCTGACTACGGGCGAAAGGCGGGGTACACCCTGGACAAGTCGCCAGGTCATCACAGGGCTGACACATAGACACAGACAACCATTCACACTCACATTCACACCTACGGTCAATTTAGAGTCACCAGTTAACCTAACCTGCATGTCTTTGGACTGTGAGGGAAACCGGAGCACCCGGAGGAAACCCACGTGGAAACGGGGAGAACATGCAAATTCTGCACAGAAAGGCCCTCGCCGGCCACGGGGCTCGAACCCGGACCTTCTTGCTGTGAGGCGACAGCGCTAACCACTACACCACCGTGCCGCCCCATTATATTAGTGTATTATATAATCAAAATACACTAACAAAACTGTGCACAAGTGAGAAAATCCATCCATCCATTATCTGTAGCCGCTTATCCTGTTCTACAGGGTCGCAGGCAAGCTGGAGTCTATCCCAGCTGACTATGGGCGAAAGGTGGGGTACACCCTGGACAAGTCGCCAGGTCATCACAGGGCTGACACATAGAGACAAACAACCATTCACACTCACATTCACACCTACGGTCAATTTAGAGTCACCAGTTAACCTAACCTGCATGCTTTTCTGTAAAAAGTGATTCTACTGTAATGTATATGGTCGAGAATTATTGGGAGAATTATTGGTAAACACTGACACCAAGTGGCCATCTTTGATACAGCACATCATTTCGAACATTACTATAAAAGCTTCCTTATTATCTAGATTTTCCAAAAAATTTGTGCAAACTGAAATACTGTACTATGGATACAGTATTTAAATGATGTAAGTAATTCTGCGTGAAAAATATCAGACAATATTAACAACAACAATAGAACAAAAGCCATCTTCCATTATACACGAATTTATAGGAATAACCAGTAGGGGTCAGCAGAGTCTACTAAAGCAGACTTTGTAGCTGTCAGCAATGAAATAAGAAAATGTTCAAACCGTTTTCAGTTATCAGGAAGGGCACTGTTAAATCCTAACATTAAACATTGTTAGTAACAGGATTTTTCAAATACCGAGGTCAAGCATGGCTGACAGCACCGAAGGCCCCCCGGCACAACTTAAATAAATAAATAAATAACAAACCAAGGATAGATTTGGTGGTGGACACATTTATTTTAACAATTCTACAACTGTGGCACCATAACTGTGGTGTTTTATCTGACATAAAAGTAGAAAGGTAGTGAACTCTTGAACTGAGTATACATACCTAAAGTACCAGTTACCTAAAGTATTGGCATTATTTACATTGCAGCATACACATAACAGAAAGGGTGTGAACTGCTGAATTGTAAGCTTTAGTATTACACCTTATAATACTAGTGTGTGTGTGTGTGTGTGTGTGTGTGTGTGAGAGAGAGAGAGAGAGAGAGAGAGAGAGTGACTGAGAGTTTGTGTGTTATTTGTGGGTGTCTGTATGTGTAGAGACATTCTGAGCAGTAATGTAAAGGCATCAGTCTATCTGGCTGTCTTGAATTGAGATCCATTTGCATGCATTCTCTGAAACAGAGTGTTCTCACCATTGCCTGTAATGTAAGTTTGGCTCATAACACATTTACTTCAACAATTCTAAAACTGTGCCATCATAACTGTGGAGTTTTGTCTGACATAAAAGTCAAAACTGAACTGAACTGAGTGTATTGCTCAGCTACCTGAAGTATTGGCATTATTTACATTTCATTATCTTAAATTACATTAGAATGTAGGGCTATTAGTTCTGTGTGAAGACTATGTATTAGAGTGTGTGAGAGTGTATTATTTGTGTGTGTGTGTGTGTGTCTGTGTGAGTGAGTGAGAGAGAGAGAGTTATGAGAGAAAGAGAGAGAGTTACTCAAACAAGCCCGTTTACTCAGCCCTGTACAGGGCTGCCTGTGACAACGTAGTTTTGAATGTTTCTCGAAATGCTAACTAAAATGTAATAGGCAATGACAATGAAACGTTTCCCCTTGGAAAGTTGGCATGACACCGCTGAACGGTCTGCCACTGCACTGACAATATTTTCTCACCTTCCCTCCTTCTCTTTCCCTGCTCTTCTGTTGGCTGTCCAAACCTTAATTTAGTTTGTTGCAACGTTTTCATTTTGCACTCGGGTAAAGCTCTATAATGCGATGTGACTATTAGCCTACGTTAGGTTAGGTAGGCATATGTGATAGAGCGTAGACTACACCCTGCCTGTTTTATCCAAAACCCAACTTCCCCGGCCGGCACTAGTATAGGCTACGTCGCGTGACGCTGCATTAGACACGGCAACGATAGAGATAGAGGCTGAGAGATTTCAGATGACATTAGACAAATGTGAATTTTATTGGGGGGAAATACAGATGACATGTGGATGTGGACGCTGTGTTTTACATTGATCACTGCTCGAATTCAGTGTAGACCAATTTTAAATTTCTGAAAAAAATACAGAGGACATGACCTCGGTGTCCTCAATGGTAGTTACGGCCATGGTTAGTAAGTGTGTGAAGAATAGTCCCTATGATAATTTATTGTTCAGATCAATGTTGCCCTTTGAAAGCAAATGAGCTCTGTATTTCATTATATTTGTTTTCTCTTGTGTGGAAGAAAAGGAAACCCTCACATTGCAAACAGCCTGGTAAAAGAGGTGTGTTAAACATGGATCCTTACACATGTTATAATCTGGCCCAACAACAGAATTTAGCTTAATTTAAATCGACCCTAACTGAATTGAAAGATTTGAGGGGTAAGAGTCTGTTATTCCTTTAGCAGGCTTCTGCTTCTTCTTCTTCCTGCTGTTCCCGTTAGGGGTTGCCACAGCGGATAATGTCCCTCCATCTCCTCCTGTCCTCCATATCTTCTTCTGTCACACCAACCATCCTCTTGTCCTCCTTCACCACATCCATATATCGCATCTTTGTTCTTCCTCTTTTCCTTCTACCTGACAACTCCATCTCCAGTGTTCTTTTCCCAATATACCCTGGATCTCTCCTCTGTACGTCTTCAAACCATCTCAATCTCGCCTCTCTTATTTTGTCTCCAAGCTGTCCTACATGTCCTGTCCCTTTAATATACGCATTTCTAATCTTGTCCAACTTTGTTACTCCCAATGAAAATCTCAGCATCTTCAACTCCTCTACCTCCAGTTCAGCCTGCTGTCTTTTTATCAGTGCCACTGTCTCCAAACCATACAATATTGCTGCTCTTACTACCATCTTGTACATGTTCCCTTTCAATTTTGCTGGCACCCTTCTGTCACAAATTACTCCTGACACACTCCTCCATCCATTCCATTAGCCTCTTTCTCATCTCATCTCATCTCATCTCATCTCATTATCTCTAGCTGCTTTATCCTGTTCTACAGGGTCGCAGGCAAGCTGGAGCCTATCCCAGCTGACTACGGGCGAAAGGCGGGGTACACCCTGGACAAGTCGCCAGGTCATCACAGGGCTGACACGTAGACACAGACAACCATTCACACTCACATTCACACCTACGGCCAATTTAGAGTCACCAGTTAACCTAACCTGCATGTCTTTGGACTGTGGGGGAAACCAGAGCACCCGGAGGAAACCCACGCGGACATGGGGAGAACATGCAAACTCCGAACAGAAAGGCCCTCGCCGGCCACAGGGCTCGAACCCGGACCTTCTTGCTGTGAGGTGACAGCGCTAACCACTACACCACCGTGCCGCCTGTTGCCATATAATCCCAATTAAATTCATCCATCCATTATCTGTAGCCGCTTATCCTGTGCAGGGTTGTGGGCAAGCTGGAGCCTATCCCAGCTGACTATGGGTGAGAGGCAGGGTACACCCTGAACAAGTTGCCATATCATTTGCAGGCCTGATACATAGAGTCAAACAACCATTCACACTCACACCTGCGATCAATTTAGAGCCACCAATTAGCTTAACCTGCATGTCTTTGGACTGTGGGGGAAAATGGAGCACCCAGAGGAAACCCACACAGACACGGGGAGAACATGCAAACTCCACACAGATAGGCCCCTGTCAGCCACTGGGCTCGAACCCAGAATCTTCTTGCTGTGAGGTGACAGTGCTAGCCACTACACCACTGTGCCGCCCAATTAAAGCCATTTCATATAAAATCCCAGTTAATTTCCTGGTTGTAACACTCAAAATTGTAGAAAACATGCAAAATTATGAAACAAGGATATAAGATGGCGGCACAGGAAGATGGAGTGTGGGATCCACTCCATGCTCTGACCCTAAGTTTTGCACTTTTTGTCTATTTGCACAAATCCATAAACACTGTTTATAATGTTTACATTTATATTTATATTCAAGGTACAGTTTCTCCCCAATGTGTCCCCCCCTTAGAAAGTCTTTTTTAGTACAGTCTTTTTTATATTCACAAACTGTATGTTTATCCCTCCTGTTGGTGTGTCTGAATGTGATGCTGTCTAGGTTGCACCAAGGAGAACATTATTTCATCTCTACTGTGTACTTTATTGTATTTTGCTGAGATGATAATAAATCTTTACTTGATCTGACTTGACTTGACTTGACTTGATATAGGTTCAGTACATTTGTGGATTCAGAATATTTTGCTCCGCTTGATATTAGTAATTAGTAAGTGTAATCTGGTGCATTACATATAGTGTGTTTGACACCCCTGTAAATTCAGGAGGCTACATAGAAGTAGCATTATGTCTTGGGAAACCTTTTAGGCCAGTCCCAGTGGTACCAAGTGCCCCTATTTGGAATTCCTGATTAGCATTCAGGTTGGATTCACGGGCACAGTAGCAGGTGCTCTCGCACTAGTCTTACACTTGGCCTCGGTGCTGCGAAAGAAGCCCTCTCACACCTTCGCTGGACTTCGGCTTTGAATTGCTGGAAATCAAATGGCTTGTAACACAAACGCTGGTGGGGTATCACGGGTGCGAGAGTGAAAAGAATCTGTGTTAATGTGCTCGGCCATCACACAGTGGAACATATTGCTTACAACCAGCACAATGACTCCAGGGTGACTTAGGTTACGCGTTCCTGCCAAGCGGCGGAGTGTTACAGTGAGAGCACAAGGCGCCATACTGCGATAAGAAGAGGTGGAATAGTGGACGAGTCTCAGATTTCAGCTGTCATCCAAAAGATGCTGATGGACATGCTTGAATGAGGCTTTTGATGCACAATTCCAGCTTAATTAAAGTGGGTGGCCAGTTTTGCAGCAGCCTGAAAGAAGACATAGTGGGGGGATTGGCTGATAAATACTAAATGGATGGAGAATGAAACACAGGCTTTATGAAAATGCAGCACCTGGTGTTGGATGATACTTGAGAATTCTATGTGAATGTTGTTAGAAAGTGTCTTGGTGTCTATTCTGAGGTAAATTCCATGGGGTCTTAAGTACTGATTAGGATTCAAGTTTGCATGGAATAAGCTTATCTTGGCTCAAAGCAAAACGAGCCTCTCATGCAGTTGCCTGTGAAAGCGTCAGCCCCTGGTGCCCTCAGATCTGCAGGTAGTGTGAGATTTCACACGCCCGAAACATGGCGCGGACTCTCTAGTGTCAGGGTGGCAATGTTCAGAGGAGAAAGAGAAAGCAACTGAGTCCTTCAAGGCCAGTAGATGCGTGTCAAGCTACCTGGGGTGACTTTCGAAAGTGAGATGAAGTCAGCAGGCATACATGCCCCTGCTGGAATACATTCAAGGTGCCATGCTCTATAAATAGTGTGCACATACAGAATGCTGTGTTCAATATGGAATGTTTTGTGATTGAAACTCATGGTGAACATGAGTGGTACGTTCCAGATCTGTCACTCCCAGCCAGAGCTGAGACAATCTCCAGCAATTCTGGCAACAAGGGGGGCCAGACTCTCAGAACGAGCTCGTAATAGATACCCTTATGTCAGCCATGTCTTGCAACCCCACCAAAAAACAAGGACTCTCATTCACATTACCTTCCCTCCCCCTGCCAACTTTCCATGAATAAGTAATCATTCCATCACGGAAGCAGGCAGCGTACTTGGACCGGACCATTTTATGTGGCAGCCGCGAGTAAATCGATCCCTTCCCAGTGGAAACAGAGCCGGTGAGTGGCACGACTTGAGCAGGCCTGTAACCCTAGCTGTGCCTTTCGCTCTTGCTTCTCTGTTTACCTGTCACATCAGGCACACTGCTTCATCCACACTGAGTGGCAGCTCCCGTCGCCTTCCGCTTAATGACATGTTGGAATATTTAATTGCAAACAAGATTGAGAAGAAGCAAGTGGCGGTAACCAGAGATGCACCTTTTCACCAAGAAATCGAAGTCTAAGAAGGCAGCTTGATCCCTGCTTATTGTACCCACAGCACACGCCATAGCTTAACATTTGCTTTGGCAGATATAAGCTTTCAGTTCTGATCGAGTAAAGAAAAGGATACAGGGAAATGAGAAGGCGGAATAAAAGACTTTGGTTTGTTCTTTGGGGATTTGTGATACCAGGTTTGTTAGCACTGTTTCACATGGCAAGAATGGTCAGGTAAATGAAATGGATTGGCAGTCTAAGATAAGGAGTCACAGTCAAAGTGACATTTGCTGTGTTAAAAAGTGTCAAAAAACAACTCAGTCACACCAAGATGTAGAAAGATCTCAATGTAATGCAATAGTCAGTACGACACTAAGGAAAAAATCAGTGGCTTACCGTATAAACAACAGAAATTCATTAGCATCAACTAAAAGATTTATTAGATTTTACATAAAATTCATTAGCCTATATGATCTAGATGTTTGTATTCATTTTAAACTTATTGTAGCCAAGTAACCTGAAAGGAAAGACAAGACAAAAAACACAAACAAACCCTTTTTTCAGTAGTATCTTAGTTTCTAGAGAAACTAAAACACGCATGCAAAAATATCCAGTGCCATTTCCTGATTTAAGCCAGAAGCAGTTCTTGACATTCCGCTGTTGATGATTCTATAACGTTGCCATGCTAATGTTCCCCAGGCCCTCTTTCGAACCCCCTTTAAGCTAGCGTGAATGAACACAGTGTCGGCAACATCATGGTAGGCGTATTGCTTTCACTCGAGAGGCGATAAGATATGGTGAGGTATCGCACACCCAAGAGCGCCGGCACTCCAAGGACAATGGCTGCTGCACTTTCTCCAAAGATCCACTTACAGCATCTCTGTATGTTGGGTCTCCAGCTCCACATTGATAAATACTGCATCCTGCCATGTTTGCCATCAATAATTCACTTTCTTTCCAGCAGCCACTCTCTCTGTACAAAAATTACCTTGCATTTGGGTACCTCATGGTTTCAGGTGTCCGGGTGATGAAGCAACGTAATGAAAAGGGATGGATATTGGATATTTTCCATTGTGGCAAATGTGAGGATTGATCTCTGATCATTCTGATATTTTATGCCTATGTGTTACCATGAGCAAAGTTTTTTTTGTTAAGTAAAGATTGAATGAAGGCTCAGTTTTAGCAATGTTTCAAATTCTCAGTTGAAGATGTTATTTCTCTTCTTCTGCTTGTCATCAACACAGCCCTCGACCACAATTTTAAGAAGTTTTCCCTTCAGCGTAAGAAAAACTTGTACCTGACCCCTGTGCCACATTTCCGAACCAGTGAAGATGGCTCCATGATTGCGGCTCAGTAGACTGGAAAGCTCATGCAACAAGGACAGAAGGGAATTTTCAACACTGCCTTTTAGATCAATACTTGTCTCCAGAGATCTGTTGGCCTCTAACAAGGGGGGGAAAGTCAGTGATCTTACTGAGGAGGTGACAACAAATGTGCACAGTTCATGAAGAAGCAAGTGAGACAAGAGAAAGCCTGAGGTGGTGGTAGTGGTGGTGGTGGTGATGGTGTGTGTGTGTGTGTGTGTGGGGGGGGCTAATGCAAGTGAGTCTGGATCTCTGTAAAGAGCATCCCTAATACCCTGCTGGAGGTTCTGCTCTTGGAAGTGGAAAGCTGAAATATCCTACTGAGGTAATATGTGTTAATGTCAAGTTTGAGGAGCTTCACAATCAGGGATAGCCTCAGAATAAAGACGATAAACCTCCAAATTGAGAGGAAACAGTTGAGGTGGTTGAGGCACCTGGTTGGCTCCAACCAGAGCTGTATCAAGCCATTCTCCTGGAGAAAGACCCTGGTGCTGACCCAAGACCTGTTGGAGAGATTATATCTCACAGTTGGTTTGGGAACAAAGCTGGAATCTGTATCCAGGGATAGAAATCTGGATGACTTTCTCAGCCTTTTGCCATAACAACCCTCATCAGAAAAAATGGAAGGAAAATGTATGAATGAATTTTAATGATTTATTGCCCTGGATGGATGGCATGTGCATGTTGGCAACCATTCCAGATTTGGCTGGTGAAATGAGGATTACCATAAAGCTTCAAATACCAACTCAGAGGCTGACATGAACATTTTTGTCCCCAGCTGTAAGGTGGTAATACAGTGGTGCTTGAAAGTTTGTGAACTCTTTGGAATTTCCTATATTTCTGCATAAATATGACCTAAAACATTGTCAGATTTTCACACAAGTCCTAAAAGTAGATAAAGAGAACACAGTTAAACAAACGAGACAAAAATATTATACTCGGTCATTTATTTATTGAGGAAAATGATCCAATATTACATATCTGTGAGTGGCAAAAGTATGTGAACCTCTAGGATTAGCAGTTAATTTGAAGGTGAAATTAGAGTCAGGTGTTTTCAATCAATGGGATGACAATCAGGTGTGAGTGGGCACCCTGTTTTATTTAAAGAACAGGGATCTATCAAAGTCTGATCTTTACAACACATGTTTGTGGAAGTGTATCATGGCATGAATAAAGGAGATTTCTGAGGACCTCAGAAAAAGCGTTGTTGATGCTCATCAGGCTAAAAAAGGTTACAAAACCATCTCTAAAGAGTTTGGACTCCACCAATCCACAGTCAGACAGACTGTGTACAAATGGAGGAAATTCAAGGCCATTGTTACCCTCCCCAGGAGTGGTCGACCAACAAAGATCACTCCAAGAGCAAGGCGTGTAATAGTTGGTGAGGTCACAAAGAACCCCAGGGTAACTTCTAAGCAACTGAAGGCCTCTCACACATTGGCTAATGTTAATGTTCATGAGTCCACCATCAGGAGAAGACTGAACAACAATGGTGTGCATGGCAGGGTTGCAAGGAGAAAGCCACTGCTCTCCAAAAAGAACATTGCTGCTCGTCCGCAGTTAGCTAAAGATCATGTGGACAAGCCAGAAGGCTATTGGAAAAATGTTTTGTGGATGGATGAGACCAAAATAGAACTTTTTGGTTTAAATGAGAAGCATTATGTTTGGAGAAAGGAAAATACTGCATTCCAGCATAAGAACCTTATCCCATCTGCGAAACATGGTGGTGGTAGTATCATGGTTTGGGCCTGTTTTGCTGCATCTGGGCCAGAATGGCTTGCCATCATTGATGAAACAATGAATTCTGAATTATACCAGTGAATTCTGAAGGAAAATGTCAGGACATCTGTCCATGAAGTGAATCTCAAGAGAAGGTGGGTCATGCAGCAAGACAACGACCCTAAGCACACAAGTTGTTCTACCAAAGAATGGTTAAAGAAGAATAAAATTAATGTTTTGGAATGGCCAAGTCAAAGTCATGGCCTTAATCCAATCAAAATGTTGTGGAAGGACCTGAAGCGAGCAGTGCATGTGAGGAAACCCACCAACATCCCAGAGCTGAAGCTGTTCTGTACGAAGGAACAGGCTAAAATTCCTCCAAGCCAGTGTGCAGGACTGATCAACAGTTACTGGAAATGTTTAGTTGCAGTTATTGCTGCACAAAGGGGTCACACCAGATACTGAAAGCAAAGGTTCACATACTTTTGCCACTCATAGATATGTAATATTAGATTATTTCCCTCAATAAATCAATGACCAAGTATAATATTTTTGTCTCATTTGTTTAACTGGGTTCTCTTTATCTACTTTTAGGACTTGTGTGAAAATCTGATGATATTTTAGGTCATATTTTTGCAGAACTATAGAAAATTCTAAAGGGTTCACAAACTTTCAAGCACCACTGTACATGACATAGACTAAGTTCCAAATTTTGCAGTGAAGATTAGAGCCAGGTGTGTGAATTAAACTCCAGGAATTTTGTTGAGCCATGATGGTGCAAAGTATGCAATATAAGATTGTTACAATAATATGAACACTAACCACCTGAAAATCTTAGAAATTGAACAAACAGCTTGTTTATTGGGAATGATTATTTCAGGTACATTATTTCAAGATCTTAATTTAATTCCTGTCCACTTGTCAGAGTAGGAAGGACAGGTCTGTCGCTCTCTTTTATGGAAGTTGTTAAGCATGACAGGAGGACCTGAGGGGCAACACCCTGCTTTTCCACCTCAGTGCATCTAGGCCAAGACACTCAAACTACATCACATTTACATTTGACAGCTCGCCCTCATCAGAGGAAGTATCCGCCATGACGCCCAGAGGGTGGATAAGAGTCTTGTAGTCAAAAGTGCATAGGTAACTTCCATTTTAAAGTCCCAAAAAGAAGATGTGATCAAGCTAACGTTCAGTTCTGCATAGTGAAAGGAGACACAAACTTATAAGAATGCCATTTTAAAAATTCGGTTCAACCCAGGTGTCCTGGGAAAACTGTTCCCATAGTAGAGAGTATGTAAAGAGTATGTTCAACATGCAGTGATACAGAAGTGGATTTGGAAAGCAGTGTACAGGGAACACTGGTAGTCATGAACTTTCTGTGACTGAAGATCAGGTGAGAGAACTAGAGTTGAACCTGTGTACTCTGATCTCAGTAGTAAAGAAGGAACTGCAGGGTGAATAACTATACTGTATGAGGGTGAGTCCAATGAAAACCTCTAAAGCAGAGGTCACCAAACTTTTTTCTCTGGGGGCCACATTGTCGCTCCTGACTGTGATGGGGGCCGGGGTCGGGTCAGCTATATAACATAGAATTGTATGACCCAGACAAATATGACCACCAGCAGGCCTCATTGTGTAGTAGAGATTACTAGCCTGGCCAGCCATCCCCACTACTATAGCCACACTACTACAGTATATCCCCACACTACTATACCCACACTACTATATCCCCACTACTATATCAACACTTGATTCTTGGCACATATTTGTTTATCTTTACTAGTGGTTTCCAAAAGTAGTAATCGAGTCTTCACACTTTGTTTAATTTGAAATACCACAGATATTCCATTTATTTATTTTCTAATAAAAATAACATCAAAGCTGTCAAGGTAAGAAACATCTGCTTAGTTGAGGTGATTGACACTGGCAAAGGTGAGTGGAAAATTATAAATTGCAGGTAGGCCTGTTGATATTATTAATAATATTAATAATAATTCTGTGCAGCACTTAATAAAGGTCAAATAAATAGGCCTATAAAATAAATACATTTAAAAAAAACAGTGAAATTATAATATGAGCAATAGATCAATAGATCACAGCAGCTGTGCTGTGTCCTGCATGTCATTGCTCTCATCCATGGCCAAAGCAAAAAACTCGAATTCTGACGCTCTCTCATTCAGCTGGTCATACACGTTGTCCCCCAACTCTTCGGTTCACCTGGTCATAGTACTGTAGGTGCGTAGAAACTCACCGTGTTGAGCGCATCCTTCCATCCTTCTTGTAGGACACACCTCCTCGGCCACAGCAAGCATGCATACTTTAACAAAGTCCCCATCAGTAAACGGCTTTCCATGGGTAGCTAGTAGGTGAGCTACCTTATAGCTAGCTCGGACAGCAGCCTGGTTGATCTGGGTTTGGCAAAGGAATACATTCTGTTGTGCAGCCAGTCCGCATTTCATCCTCCGAATCCTGTCTTCTCTTGTTTGCCCTCGCAAACTAGCATACTCTTTGTGGCGGGTTTCGTAGTGACGACGCAGATTATATTCTTTGAAAACCGACACACTTTCTTTACATATAAGACAAACTGCACGGTCCTTACACTGAACGAAAAAATAACCGGTGGTCCACTGTTCTTTAAAAACTCTGCACACTCTGTCAACTTTTCACTAACCGCTAGCCATTTTGCTGTCCTGAACACTGACAGTTCTCTGCGCGTGCGCTGCCTGTCACTGCTTGATCGCGAGCATATGATGAAAATTCAGAAAATATGAATAGTTCATTTTATAACTAAATATCAATTTTAATTGATAAAATCAACAAAATACAAGATGCAAACATGTTATTATTTGCCAAAAAGCAATTTAAAAAAATAGGCCATGACCACTTTTGGGGATTGCCTCATAGGGCTGGTCAAAGGGGGGTGGCAGGCCGGATCAGGCCCGCGGGCCGTAGTTTGGTGACCCCTGCTCTAAAGTGTGACATACGGTAAATTAGAAACCTGAGGAGTTTTTTTTTTTTCTTGAGGAATCCAGACTGGAAAACTTGCATTGAGCAAAATGAAGATTATGTAGGATGTTTTCACTATTGTGAAACTTTTATATATATATATATATATATATATATATATATATATATATATATATATATATATATATATATATATATATATATAAGGCATGTTTTAGATTGGCCCTCATTCATTCTGTTCCTTGCTTCACAAAAACAAACAAACAAACAAACAAACAAACAAACAAACAAACAAACAAACAAACAAACAAAAATAACCCTTTGGGTTCAAGACCAGTATACTGTAATGTCTTAGTTAAAGGTTGTGGGTAAAAAAATCTGTAATAAAACTTCTCAGATCAACTCTTGGTGAGGAGTAGGAGTTAATCAGAGAAGTAATGTCGTATGACAAGGGCATCACCATAAATTAATCAACCACTCCCAATTTCTCAGGTACAAACCAATAAATAAGTAGCTTATATGCAAATAACACTCACACCAGTGTTGTATTCTAATGTATGTTCATAAAATAGTAAAATAAACAACCAGAATGAGATAATTTCCAGTCTCTGTTATAATACACTTCATACCACGTCCAATGAGATGAGGACAAGGAAAATAATGGAATAAGGAAAATGATATGGAGGTATGATGTGGTGTTACATGAGTTAGACTGAGTTTATGGATTATGAACATTACACCCATATGAGTTTTTCCTTCAAACTGTTTCCACGAAGCTGGAAGCACACAGTTGTATAGGATGTCTTTGTATGCTGTAGCATTGCAATTTCACTTCATTGGAACTAAGGGGTTGAAACTAAACATGCTCCAGCATGACAATGCCCTGCTTCAAGACCTGGTTTGTCAAGGATGGACTGGAGGAACTCGAGTGACCTGCATAGAGACTTGACTTCAACCCCACTGAACAGCTTTGGGATGAACTGGAACACTGACTGCACCCCAGGCCTCCTTGGACATCATCAGTGCCTGACACCATGTCAGGTATCCACATACTTTTGGTCATATTTTGATTGTTACCTTTAATATTGTGGCGGCATGGAGGTGTAGTGGTTAATATTGTCACCTCATGGCAAGAAGGTTCTGGGTTCGAGCGCAGTGGCCAACAGGGGCCTTTCTGTGTGGAGTTTGCATGTTGTTCCTGTGTCTGTGTGGGTTTCCTCCAGGTGCTCCGGTTTCCCCCACAGTCCAAAGACATGCAGGTTAGGCTAATTGGTGGCTCTAAATTGACTGTAGGTATGAAGGGATGCTTGTCTCTGTGTGTCAGCCCTGCGATGATCTAGTGACTTGTCCAGGGTATACCCCGCCTCTCACTCATAGTCAGCTGGGATAGGCTCCAGCTTGCCTGTGACCCTGCACAGGATAAGCGGTTACAGATAATGGATGGATGGATTATCTTTAATATTGTAGAATAAGACAAGCTAGTTCCTGTTATCACTTATGCTATAGGAGCTACTAAAAAAGTCTAAACGGCTTCTCTTTTTCCCCTCAATTTTGATGTTAATAAGACGATAAAGCTTGTCGTTACCAAGAAACCATAAAGTGCAAAGTCCTCTGTCCTAAAGACTTTCTCATGGCAGAAAATTACTGACCGTTACAACATCCTGACACTGGAGACTCCTTCCATAAATCATAATGAAATTCTTCTTACAAGAAAACTTCTCCATATCTACAATGATACATTTTTCTTTGCTGAATAACAATATGTGTACAAATCCATTTATTTTTACTGCTTAGATTATTGTAGAACTGTCACTACTAGTGTTGTAGTACATGAGACCGGTCTTCGTCTCAAGACCGGCCTCAAAACCATTTTTTCAAGGTCTCGATCTCATCTTGGAATCAACCGCACTTTGCTCGGTTTTGTCTCGATCTTGGATATAGAGGACTCGGGATTTTATTTCAAGATTAGTCAAGACCACAACTGCAGGAATTTCACTAAATCGCCTGTGCATTGTCTAATTTATTTGTTAACATCGTTACTGTGATTGGATCTAAAACTTCCTGCTTCAAATGCAACCAATAATGTGACTCATTGCTAATTCGAATTTTTCATTACTGTTGAAGGCTGTCACCCCTCCCCACCCCCTTCACACCCACTGGTCTGGTCCTGGTCTTGACTTGTTCTCAACCCCTCAAAGTCTTGGCCTTTTCTCGATCTCAATACACTCTGGTCTTGGTCATGACTTGGTCTCGGTTTAGATGGTCTTGACTATCAGAAATTAACCAGCACTAAATCCTGCTTATTAAAACCATCTTTGTGCAGTGTAAAGTTCTTCATCCAACAAATCAGAGAAGGCCTCATTAACTTGACTGAAACAAAACTACTTCAGTCCACACCCACATTATTCACAGCTTGATGAACATCCATTTGACTGAAAAGCACATCTTTGGGCTAACTCTTCATCTTCATGGCATGAACAGGTAGAAAGACAAAAACAGCAGAAAAAGCATTTGTCCATTGACATTTTGTTTCGCCCCTTTAGCTCATGCTCTCACATACATTTCACATTTGAGGGATCGCCAGTGGGCAGGATTGCCATTTGCACATATGTAAGCTGTCGAACTGTATCGGGTGGCGCTTTCAGATAAGATCTGAATGACACATTCCCCAAGGCTGCTGGCCTTTTCCTTTCAGTGACAGCATCTCTGACACCAGCCACAGCAAGCTTGTAGTACCACTAGAGACAGGGAAGTGTTGGCCTTCAATGGACTGCTGTTGGAGTGCATTTCCACCTGGCTGCACATCCGGGTCTCTAACAGATGTCAAGATTTATTTGAAACTCACACCCACGGCGGTGTGGCCATTTTTGAGGCGGATCGGAAGTGATAATAGCATGGATCTAGTGGGGTGTGCGTAAATGATGCAGTGCTTCATATGCCAGCTGTCACCTCCTTTTAACATGTCAGGACTTGCGTTTCAGTGCCAGTTAAAGTCACTGGGCATGTTTTCTCTAAAAGTACTCAGACACATTTGTTTTTCATGTGAGTGATGCGTGATGAAGGTGCATTTCACTCTGTTATTCCATGAATTTTAAGTCAACAATATGTGATTATATCTGAACAATGAAACCAAATATGTGAAAAGTTAGCATGTAAAAATAAAACCTCATGCACTATATGTGAAGAATTAGCTGTGGAAATTCCCTGAGAACTTAAAAATTGGGGGGGGGGGGGGGGGGGGAGAGAGAGAATCACATGGAAAAAATTTTAATTCTGTGATTTGGAAATTTATTGGAAAATGTGCAAAAATGAAATATGAATTAAATGTTAAAAGTACAATTTCATGAATATTCACATGTGACTTTTTGGAAAAGGATAGTCCTCAAAAATTCATTTCTTATATATATATATATATATATATATATATATATATATATATATATATATATATATATATATATGTGTGTGTGTGTGTGTGTGTGTGTGTGTGTGATTTTCATTATTTATTTATTTCTAGAAAGTAGAATATTCCCAAGTTTTATGTTCCGTCCCAGTTACATTTATGTCCTAGTTAATGTAAGCAGCTTCAAGCTTTTGTTTATTTCAGGAATGCCTGCCAAGGATCCCATCCTGTCAGGCCAAATAGCTCTGAACATTTCACCTGTCAGTCCTGAAACTCCACAGTGTGATGCCACTGATTCAGCATGATGCTCAGCTTTCAAGGATGACACCCTGCCAAGTCGGTTTGTGCTCACGTGACCTATTTTGCTGCCAGTATGGACATCATCAGTTTGAATGCATCTGCTCAGATCCAGTTTATTTCAACAGATCATGTTTACTAATCCTTGGAAGGTGTTTGGAATCCATCCAGGTAATGCTGGTCATTCACAGCAACCTTTTGATTTCTTAACTCCACTTCTGGTAAATTGGATCCAAAATTAGAAAGTGAAAGGTCAAAACTCAAGGCTTTGAAGAAGATTTGTATCGGGAAATTGCAGCCCATAAGGCAATCACAGGGTGACAGTGGTAGTGTTGTCATTAACACCACCTAAACTGAGACCAAGTCAAGGCCAAGACCAGAGTGTATTGCAACAAGACAAGACCAAGACTTTGAGGGGTTGAGATCAAGTCAAGACCAAGACCAAAGCAGGGCGAGACCAAGTCAAGACCAGGACCAGACCAGTTTGTGTGAAGAGGGGCAGGGGACAGCCTTTAACAGGAAGAAACATTTCAAATTAGCAATGAGTCACATTATTGGTTGCATTTGAAGCAGGTAATTTTACATCCAATCATAGTAACAATGTTAACACATAAAACAGACAATGCACAGGCAATTTCGTGAAATCCCCACAGTTGTTATCTTGACCAGACTTGAAATAAAATATATTTCCTCTATATCTGAGCCTGATACCAAGACGAGGCCAAGTAAAAACGTGGTTGATTCTGAGACGAGACTAAGACCTTCAAAAAGTGGTCTTGAGATCAAGACCAATCTCAAGTACTACAACACTAGACAATGGCAACCATCCTTTTGACACAGTTTGCATCTTGATAATCCTGATAATATCCAATATTGACCATAAATTCATAACACAAATATGAACAATATCATTACACTTAGTACAACTTCAGAATTTCCTCCTTAAGTACGTTGAATGAGAGGTTGAAGAAATTAAAAAAAAGGTCAAATGCTGGGATCACTGGCTAATGACCACTTCAACAAAGTAGATGTCCAAGCCATCAACTCCAGGAGATTCCTCCTCCAGCCAGATTGAGTATCAAACAAGAACCAGATTGTCCTACAGAGTTTATTTATATCAAATATAATCAATTATAAGCTCATCCGGCTGACAGTCGATGAGCTTATGCCATCATGTGTTGTCCGTCGTCCGGCCGGCCGGCGGCGTCCACGTTTCACAAAAATCGCTTCTTCTCTTTCAATTCTTCACTGATTTTTATTCTTTTTGGCAGGAAGGTAGGCCTGTCTGTGGTGCATATAACCTCTACCCAAATTTGCATAATTGCAATTAATAATGAAGACATGGAGTAATTAAGCCCCAACGAGCAGTTTCCACACAAATCGCTTCTTCTCTCTCAATTTTTCACTGATTTTGATTCTTTCTGGCATGAAGGTAGGGGTACCTAAGGTGCATATAACTTCTTCCCAGATTTGATTTCTTATGGTGCTGGCGTGAGCTACGCTGTTATTGATGGTCTCGTAATCAAAACTAGCCAATTATTTTCTTGTTTTTGAACAATCTGACATCACTTGGCTTGAGCTGGGCTGCTAGAAACTGACTGTAATGGTAAAGATATTCAGGTATTTATTCATCTCATCTCATTATCTCTAGCCGCTTTATCCTGTTCTACAGGGTCACAGGCAAGCTGGAGCCTATCCCAGCTGACTACGGGCAAAAGGCGGGGTACACCCTGGACAAGTCACCAGGTCATCACAGGGCTGACACATAGACACAGACAACCATTCACACTCACACCTACGGTCAATTTAGAGTCACCAGTTAACCTAACCTGCATGTCTTTGGACTGTGGGGGAAACCGGAGCACCCGGAGGAAACCCACGCAGACACGGGGAGAACATGCAAACTCCACACAGAAAGGCCCTTGCCGGCCACGGGGCTCGAACCCGGACCTTCTTGCTGTGAGGCGACAGCTCTAACCACTACACCACCGTGCCGCCCAGGTATTTATTTATTTTTTAAAATACTTTTTAGTTTGCAAAATGCTTGCATAACTCAGTGGATTAGTTTGAAGTGTGTTTATTATTCTAATGCTATTCTATAATGAATCTCTGTCACTATTTCATTCCATTCATGGATTGGTTCAGTTCATGGATTTTTCTTGGCTTTCATATAAATGAGGGGGCCAAGCATTGCTAACCTGCTTCAGTCTCCATTTATTTGGGTTGGTGCCACCCTAGTTTAACTCATAGCCATGGTTCCATAGTAACCCCTACACCCCAATTCCCTACATCCACCAGACCCCCAATCTCATCTCACTGCATTGTACTTGAGGCTCTTTACCCTGTTTAATGGCTCTGGAGCCACCACCCTGCTGTAAAGGCTAGATAAGGTTCCCTAACAAGGAAACTTAGACTGTGCTACATAAACCGTATACCAAGCTGAGACAGTTTATTAACTGCCTCTCAATCTTAGTGATGCTGATGGTTCAGGATGAGCCTCACAAAGTAGAAAAACTGTATGCTGTATAAATAAAACAACAACAACAACTGGACACCTTATGACAAGCTCAGGTCTATGGATAAGTATGATGATAATATAATATTGATATTGAGATAAACAAAACCACAGGATACTTTTCTGAGTACACACAATTGTATTGTGAATAGATTTAAAACACTGAAAAAGTCAGCTGTTAGCTGATTAGATTAATTGATTTTTGTACCAAATGTTTAATTTTCTACTAGAAAATGAATTAATTAATACTTATTGTTTACTGTCAAAATAACTTCAAGGATTATAACATTTTTGCCATATCACCTCCCTACTCAGGATTACAATATGCAGTATAAGAAATAAAAAGTGATAATGTGGAAAATAGCCAGATTGGTTTGAGCTTTTTTGCCAGGAAGGATATAATAACTCATGGTAACTCTTTACAGCCGTGGTGAGCAGAAAAGCATCTCAGCATGCAACAGCAGAAGACCACATTGGGTTCCACACCCGCAGCCAAGAACACGAATCTTAGAATCAAGAACAAGTTCCTATTAAATTGGCCGGTGAGTGTATATTAAGCCTATATTGTTATATGAGACAAATGTACAGGGAGTGCAGAATTATTAGGCAAGTTGTATTTTTGAGGATTAGTTTTATTATTGAAAAACAACTATGTTCTTGATGAACCCAAAAGACTCATAAATATCAAAGCTGAGTATTTTTGGAAGTTGGAGTAGGGCTTTCTTAGTTTTAGCTATCTTAGGAGGATATCTGTGTGTGCAGGTGACTATAACTGTGCATAATTATTAGGCAACTTAACAAAAAACAAACATATACCCATTTCACTCATTTATTTTCACCAGGGAAACCAATATAACAACTCAACATTCACTAATATACATTGCTGGCATTCAAAAAAAACAAAAAAAACAAATCAGTGACTAATATAGCCGCCTTTCTTTACAAGGACACTCAAAAGCTTGCCATCCATGGATTCGGTCAGTGTTTTGATCTGTTTGCGATCAACATTGCGTGCAGCAGCAACCACAGCCTCCCAGACACTGTTCAGAGATGTGTACTGTTTCCCCTCCTTGTAGATCTCACATTTGATGAGGGACCACAGGTTTTCTATGGGGTTCAGATCAGGTGAACAAGGAGGCCACGTCATTAATCTTTCTTCCTTTAGACCCTTTCTGGCCAGCCATGCTGTGGAGTACTTGGATGCATGTGATGGAGCATTGTCCTGCATGAAAATCATGTTTTTCTTGAAGGATGCTGACTTCTTCCTGTACCACTGCTTGAAGAAGGTGTCTTCCAAAAACTGACAATAGGACTGGGAGTTGAGCTTGATGCCATCCTCAACCCGAAAAGGTCCCACAAGCTCATCTTTGATGATACCAGCCCATACCAGTACCCCACCTCCACCTTGCTGGCGTCTGAGTCGGACTGGAGCTCTCTGCCCTTTGCTGATCCAGCCACGAGCCCATCCATCTGGCCCATCAAGACTCACTCTCATTTCATCTGTCCATAAGACCTTAGAAAAATCAGTCTTGTGATACTTCTTGGCCCAGTCTTGACGTTTCATCTTGTGTGTCTTGTTCAGTGGTGGTCGTTTTTCAGCCTTTGTTACCTTGGCCGTGTCCCTGAGTATTGCACACCTTGTGCTTTTTGACACTCCAGTGATGTTGCAGCTCTGAAATATGGCAAAACTGGTGGCGAGTGGCATCTTGGCAGCTTCACGCTTGACTTTCCTCAGTTCACGGGCAGTTAGTTTGCGCCTTTTTTTTTCAACGCGCTTCTTGCGACCCTGTTGACTATTTTGAATGAAGCGCTTGATTGTTTGATGGTCACGCTTCAAAAGCTGGGCAATTTTAAGAGTGCTCCATCCCTTTGCAATATATGTCACTATTTTTGACTTTTCTGAGTCCGTCAAATCCCTCTTCTGACCCATTTTGCCAAAGGAAAGGAAGTTGCCTAATAATTTTGCACACCTGATATAGGGTGTTGATGTCATTAGACCACACCCCTTTTCATTACAGAGATGCACATTACCTGGTATGCTTAATTGGTAGGAGGCTTTCAAACCTATGCTGCTTGGAGTAGGCCAACATGCATAGAGAGGGTAATGTGGTCAACATACTCATTTGCCTAATAATTCTGCACTCCCTGTAGAAGTCAGTGTGACATCATTGGATTTTGTTCACGTCTACTAAAACTACAAAGATAAAAAGTGGAACGAACACTGGGCCAAATTGTAACCTGTAACTTTTTAACTTTTCCTACAAATTGAATCATAAAATGTTTTAAGATTTGGGTATCTTCATAACAAAACTATGCTAATGTCTGTGAATAGGCCATGGCTTTTTTCAGGCCTTTCACTGTCTAAACAGGAGCAGTAATGCAGGACTAATGTGGTAAAACACACAAAACGGCAGTGCCTCTGAAGATGAAGAAGACCACCTGTGTGTTGGGAAGTTGCTGAATTGTACTAAGGTGGTGTTGCTGGGACACGTCCAAGCTTGGACAAGAAAAGAAGAAACCACAAAACTCAAATTGTTCATGGAGTTGAGGGAAGTTTGATTTGTAAATTGTATTATGTATGATTTCATCATAAACAACAAACCTTTTCTGTATTAAGCTTTTCAGCCTTAATCCCGGTGATTGTGCAGGGATGCCATCATGAAATTGTTGAATTCTTGAGTCTGTTTGGTCTGGCTGCAATTCAAGTTACACTTTTTATTTAGGCACTTGTTGCAATATATTATTGTTTCTTTAGTATTGCTAATAAGATAATAGTAACTTGTACAATGGCTGGTTAATGTATACATTTTTTTTTTAAATGAGCCTAATCATTGATAATGTGAAGTTGTTGTAGCTTTACATTTCCAGACAAACTGAAATTTCTTAGCTGAACTTTTTGATCTAATGAACTTTGAGAAAGAGAGAGAGATATATTTGTTCAGGAATTACCATTTATAGCTACTATAATGGAAGTAACTAATTTAATAAAAAATAAAATTATAAAAAAATAAATGTAATTAAATAATAATAATAATAATAATAATAAAATAATAATAATAATAATAATAATAATAATAATAATAAAATAATAATAATAATAATAATAATAATAATAATAATTATTATTATTATTATTATTTACCAAATAAAAAGTATTTAATTTTAATTATTTAATATTTTTATTCATTAATTATTCAACAATTAAATATTATTTAATACATTTTTAAGATTTATTATTTAATGCTTTTTTAATTAACAAAATAAATATAAATTTATTTAATTATATATATTTTTAGCTCTGGTATTAGATGAATAAAATGTGCTCTTATAGGAAAATATGCAACTTTGGAGTGGTAACGTCTTTTTTTTTGTAGAAGAAGCATTCCACAGAAATTAGTAGCAAATACTGTCTCAATGTTATTAGTCAGTAAATTATATTGGGCTAAGTTTTATGATTATTCCCAAATATCATTCCATCCCTAATATATGTTTAAAAAAAAACCCTTTCCAAGTCCGAACAGAACAAATAAATGATGTGCTCTTTTTTTTTTAGCTATTTGTATGTATTGATTGCATCATTGTGTACACCCGTACCAACCAACCAACCAACCAACCAACCACCACTTCCTTTGTATCCAGAAAGAAAGAAATTCCAAAATACTTACACTTGAATCATAAACATGGCACTTTATTTAGCAGGAGGGTGGATGAAAGCTGCCAACGCAACAAGGTTTGTGCATTTGCTTTTGCTTGTCCTTTGTGTATTATTTCCAGTGAATGAAAGGCAGTGTCAGCACAGGTGGAGTGTCACAACAGGCTTTGACTCTCGGACTTATCGTGCCAGTGGACAATGAGCGCCCGTCCCTATGTACAAAGGAGGGCGTACAGGCGAGAGAAGAAGAACAGCCACAAATCAAACATGGCCGTTCTTATAACGTTACCGCCTCTTTCTCTCTTTAGCCATGCTTTCAAGAGAGATTCCCTTTTTCCAGCAAAGGCAGAGACAATAGAGACGGACAATTAGCACTAAAACGCTGATTAAACACTGCTAATGCACTCGCTGTTGTGTACTTGTGTCATGCTCTGGCCCGACCTTTTCACCGTCCTCGAATATGCTGGGTGCTCCAGGCTCCGTGAGGTACTTCAGAATGCATGTGTGTGAGAGAGGCCTAAACACAGAGGCCTGCGGTCGCCTTTTGTTTGTGGCTGTTTGTTATAGCAAGGGCTGGACTGTCTTTTTTTCAGGCTCTGAGAGTCCTGGTGTCTCTGTTGGTGTGTTTGCTTTACTGTCTCGCTTGAAGTATGGGGGAGAAAACAAACGTCGAGATGTCAAAACAGTTTGTGTGGAAAAAGCCATCGCTAGCAGCATTTTTAATGTCATTAAATGACATGAGATTCCAAATCGCTGTATTTGTGTGGCTTGGATTGCCAGGCAGTGAGACAGCCAACATAGTGAAGTGTGCAGTTCTTTCTTTGAAAAAAAAAAAATAGAAATCTTTGGTTTGTTGATTGGGTGATTGCCTTAAACTACAACAGAGTGTTTAACTATCCAAGTTGAAGGATTTATTAAGATAAGAGACTTAAGCTGTTTAAATATTATTATTATTATTATTATTATTATTATTATTATTATTATTATTATTATTATTATTATTATCAGTGGATGTAAATCTCACCAAGGAATAAGTCAAACTGAATTGTTAAATGTTATTACCTGTGCCAACTTTGTTGGAAGAGGTTATGTTTTCATCTCTGTTTATTTGTTTGTTGGTTTGTTCCTGGCAGTACGGTGGTGTAGTGGTTAGCACTGTCACCTCACAGCAAGGAGGTTCTGGGTTTGAGCCCAGTGGCCGATGGAGGCCTTTCTGTTGCCCCTTTTCCAACAAAGCAGTTCCAGGGCTGGTTCGGGGCCAGTGCTTAGTTTGGAACCAGGTTTTCTGTTTCCACTGACAAAAAACTGGCTCTGGGGCCAGAAAAAACGGTTCCAGGCTAGCACCAACTCTCTGCTGGGCCAGAGGAAAGAACCGCTTACGTCAGCGGGGGGGCGGAGTTGTTAAGACCAACAACAATAACAAGACCGCGGAAGATCGCCATTTTTAAGCGACGAGAAGCAGCAGCTGTACAAACGCGAAGTCATCCATTATTATTATTGTTGCTGTTGTTGCTGCTTCTTCTTACGTGTTGTTTTTGCTTCGATATTCTCACCAAGGTTTATGCAAACGTAGTGACGTAATTGACGTATACAACGACGTAATGACTTATACAGTGACGTAATGACGTGGCTCCCCTTAGCACTGCGAGCTATGGAAAAGCAAACTGGTTCTCAGCTGGCTCGCAAGTTGAACGAGTTGTGAACTAGCACCAGCACTGGCCCCGAACCAGCCCTGGAACTGATTTGGTGGAAAAGGGGTATGTGTGGAGTTTGCATGTTTTCCCCATGTTTCCTCCGGGTGCTCTGGTTTCCCCTACAGTCCAAAGACATGCAGATTAGGTTAATTGGTGACTCTAAATTGATCGTAGGTGTGAATGGTTGTTTGTCTCTATGTGTCAGCCCTGCGATGACCTGGTAACTTGTCCAGGGTGTACCCTGCCTCTCGTCCATAGTCAGCTGGGATAGGCTCCAGCTTGCCTGCGACTCTGCACAGGATAAGCAGTTATGGATAATGGATGGATGGCTTGTTTCCAATGTAACTCAAAAAGTAATGAACGGATTTTGATGAAATTTGGAGGAAAGGTGAACCATGGGCCAAGAAACAATTGATTAGATGTTGATGTAAATGAGGATCCAGGATTTTTTTTTCTTTGCTTGTTCTCAACGTAACTCAAAAAGTACTGAGCAGATTTGGATGAAATTTGGTGGACAGCTTTAAAATTATTCTAGGTTCAACTGACTTGATGTTAGAGTGCAGACACTTACGGAAATATGCCTGGAGGAAGGGTGAGCACAGACTGTCAACAAAGCCAAATCAATAGTCAGAAACTGGAGTCGAGAAGGCAAGCACGGCCAGGCGATCGGCGAACAACTTAGATGAGGAAAGGCAAAGAGCGAAAACTGGAAACAGGAAGCAAAAGGTCAGAAACACGAGAAACAGTCAGGAAAGATACAAGGCTTGGTATGTACTGGGTTAGCAGGATGATACTTCGCAGGGAAGTGAGTGTTTGGGGAGTTTAAGTAGGGAGACCGGTGACTGAGGAAATGGATAACAGCTGAGATTCAGTAAGCCAGAGTTAGAGGGCACTGTGTGTCTTGGGAATTGTAGTTCCAGGTGTCCATGTTTGTCGTCTCCTCAGCGGGTTTACTGACACTTGATTTTGATGTTGATAATATGTAGCTTGGCAAAGGTATGTTCTCTAACGAGTGCCCTTCTAATGATTTAGACTAATGATTTAGAAATGACTTTTATTTTCATTGGAACCATCGAAATCTGGGGGAAATCTGGGGAAGCCATCGCGTAATGGTTAGAGAAGCAGCTTTGGGACCAAATGGTCACCTGTTTGATTCCCTGGAATGGTTGAAGTGCTCTTGAGCAAGGCACCTGCTCCCCAGGCTGCTCTGGATATGTTATACTTCACTCTGGATAAGAGCATCTGCTAAATGCCAGTAATGTAAAATGACTTTTTTTTTTAAAAAGTGGAACAGCTGAAATCTCATTATACCGTAGAACAATGTAGATATAATTAAGCTCTTTAAGCACACTACATACAGTGCCCTCAAAGATTATTAGCACCCCATGTGTTTTTGTTGAAAAGAATGATTTCTTAATGAGGGATTTGTTTTTCTCTGAATAAATGGATTCCAATTAAAGGTTGGATTTTTCTCATTTTTTCAGTGTGAGATGAATCGACTTCACCAAAAAGCGAATTTTTTTTCTAAACCTCTTTACTTGTCTTTACAAGGGGTGCCAATAATTATGGAGGGCACTGTATTCATATTTGACAGTTAACACTACTATGTGTATGCATATTTTATTGATAGGCTTAAACGGCTTTCCCTTCCGAGTGCCTTTAATAAACCATTCATTAACGAGAGATCCTAAATCGGTTCCACAAATATTTATTTATTTTAATTGCTGTTCTGTATCATTTTGTTTGGTCGACGTTAATTAAAGTGATTAATCCTAATCACAGCACTGTTCAATTCTTGATTCGGATTGGTCAGAAGGTGTTGATTAATTTTCTCTAACAGCTGCTTCGACAGTGTTAAAGGGGAGCTGAAGGCAAAATTTTTATTATCAAAATTCTATTTATCTCATCTTATAAAATGTAGGAATGCATTTCTGACAGCTATTTTGTCGCTGCTATAGCAAATTATGAGTGTTTGAAATATGCTCTGTAATATATCAGTCCATATGTCAGAGCAACAGCCGTAAATGAGATTCGCTGAGACCTGTGCGAGACTTCATAGGATGGAAGTAAAACGTAAAGCGGAAATCAAAGTGGACCAACATCTACCAACGTTGTCAAAAGACGCGCGCACCCTCCTTCGAATGCTGACGTAATCAAGCCGGAAGTTTTCCCTGTGTCTGAAATCGCTCCCTACTCACTATATTGAGGTATTTCACCTGACGTCACAGGGTCACGTGACGCCCCGGTGTCCACCATTTTGGACGGCAAGCTAGCTAATGTCAACAACAGTAGCTGGTATGTTACTGTAGCAATGTTTACGTTCAGTCATTTGGATGACTGTTAAAACCTTTCAGTCTCAAGTTTTTCCTTTACTGGATTTACTAGTTTACTGAGCCAGCCAGCCCCGGAGCTCTCGCTAGCCAGCCAGCCCCGGAGCGCTGGCTAGCCAGCCAGCCCCGGGGCGCTCGCTAGCCAGCCAGCCCCGGAGCGCTGGCTAGCCAGCCAGCCCCGGAGCGCGCGCTAGCCAGCCAGCCCCGGAGCGCGCGCTAGCCAGCCAGCCCCGGAGCGCTAGCCAGCTAGCCAGCCAGCCCCGGAGCGCTAGCCAGCTAGCCAGCCAGCCCCGGAGCGCTAGCCAGCTAGCCAGCCAGCCCCGGAGCGCTAGCCAGCTAGCCAGCCAGCCCCGGAGCGCTAGCCAGCTAGCCAGCCAGCCCCGGAGCGCTAGCCAGCTAGCCAGCCAGCCCCGGAGCGCTCGCTCGCTAGCCAGCCAGCCCCGGAGCGCTCGCTCGCTAGCCAGCCAGCCCCGGAGCGCTCGCTCGCTAGCCAGCCAGCCCCGGAGCGCTCGCTCGCTAGCCAGCCAGCCCCGGCGCGCTCGCTAGCTAGCCAGCCAGCCCCGGAGCGCTCGCTAGCTAGCCAGCCAGCCCCGGAGCGCTAGCTAGCTAGCCAGCCAGCCAGCCCCGGAGCGCGCTCAGTAAACTAGTAAATACAGTAAAGGAAAAACTTATAACGGGCCATGTCTCAACAGACTAAGAAGTTATTTCAATGACATTTAATAACATTTTGTTTATCCTGAGGACCGAAAGTAAATGAAAATGTGAACAAACCTTAGCTGTCAGTGAACAATCCTGGTGGAAGCAGGTAAACGTCGTTCTCTAAGCCTGCTAACCTCAATTTTTGCAAATACCTCTCCCTCTGCTCGCCCTGTAAATGCCCTACGTCGCTGGATAGTGAAGGTGTTTTCTGCATCTCGCTCCTTTTTCTTTTATGTTTTTCGTTTGTCGCCTTCCTCGCATTCAAACTGATTCGAGCCGTGCCGTCCAAAATGGCAGCGTCACATGACTTGGTCACGTGAGTGAAATACCTCAATAGGGCACTATATAGTGGGGACGCCATTTTGTAGTGCTGTCCGAAACCTTAGTGAGGATTATGTGGGAAATACGCTCAGTATAATATGTATTTATCACAAAAATACATGCATGTATTTATTATTTTGAAACACACCAGCTGCCTGATCTGGCATGTTTTAATTGTGCGACAGTAATGACGTAAATACCAGCGCGACAGACTAGTCCTTATCCTGTCATCTTTCCAGCTCTTCTCAGTTGGTTCGAAGTCGTATGGAATAATCTCCAGGTCACATACGCGAGGGAGGCAGATGTATGTGCAAAAGTATACAGTTTAATAAAGTGCAGAATATATATACTGTACAGTGAGACAATATATACACAGGCAAACAATCCAAAACAGCAGGCTCGATCAAAAACAAGAATACAGGCAAAAGGGTCAGTCGAGGCGCAAACAGTACATCAAAGGCTAAGCGAGGACAAGAACGAGAAACAGGCACAAGGATCGTGAAACAGGAACTCAAGACAACGGGTAGAAAGGCTCGATAATGCGTACTTGTGTATTGTAATACTTCAAGATACAAATGCATCAGCACAGTCCTTAAATAGACAAACACATAGTTCCTTAATTGAGCTCAGGTGTGCCTTGTTCACGGCGCGCGCGCAGCCCAAGGTGCGGCTTCGGGTGCACACGCCACAGAGCGCAGGACTAACACTCCATCACTGATGAAGCTGGCAAATCTCAAAATTAATCTAAATTGGAATGATATGGCGATTTGGCCACTGTGTAAACAGTTTTCAAAATGGCGGCGCTGACACTTCACGTTTGAAGTCTCGCACAAGTCTCGTGAAGATCGCGTGGATAAGCGACACCTGCCGTGCACCATACGAACTACATGCAACATGGCTAAAAACCGAAAAGGCTGATAAGTGTAATATAATATGCCAATACGAGTCACAATATAAGGTTAATAAAACTGAAAACATAATTGAATAACACGTTAATTAAGAAATAAAGCAAGTTTAAAAATGACTTCAGTTCCCCTTTAATCACGTCTCGCATTAATTTTAATATGTTACCATTTCTAAAGTCGTAACTTACACAGGGATTATTTCTAACTCATCTTATTAACTTCAAGACCGAGAAGAAAGACAGAAGGGTGAGGAAAGAACTGTTTGTCGCTGCTACAATGACAGTAATAACTGGAACTACTGTACCTTGTTTCGTGGATGTTTCACAACATTAAATGTAGCTATTAACAGTTAAAACAACGTTATTCTTTATTAAATTTCATTCTCATCTCATTATCTCTAGCCACTTTATCCTGTTCTACAGGGTCGCAGGCAAGCTGGAGCCTATCCCAGCTGACTACGGGCGAAAGGCGGGGTACACCCTGGACAAGTCGCCAGGTCATCACAGGGCTGACACATAGACACAGACAACCATTCACACTCACATTCACACCTACGGTCAATTTAGAGTCACCAGTTAACCTAACCTGCATGTCTTTGGACTGTGGGGGAAACCGGAGCACCCGGAGGAAACCCACGTGGACATGGGGAGAACATGCAAACTCCGCACAGAAAGGCCCTCGCCGGCCACGGGGCTCGAACCCGGACCTTCTTGCTGTGAGGCGACAGCGCTAACCACTACACCACCGTGCCGCCTCTTTATTAAATATAAACATAAATAAAACATGTTGGCAAAATGCTGTTTTGTAAGAAGAATAAAACACTTAAGGACGGGCTGGATTTCAAAAACAATCAACCTTTATGTCATACTGGATGTTCACGAGCATACCACAAAGTTGTTGGTTAGTTTCCCAAAAACAGCATGCTCCAACATATTAAATTCCTTACACCATGTTATTTCGAATAAGCTCTTATAAGGCAAGTTACATTAAACATAGCTATAAATGGATAAAGCATATAACATGACATCTCATCTCATTATCTCTAGCCGCTTTATCCTTCTACAGGGTCACAGGCAAGCTGGAGCCTATCCCAGCTGACTACGGGCGAAAGGCGGGGTACACCCTGGACAAGTCGCCAGGTCATCACAGGGCTGACACATAGACACAGACAACCATTCACACTCACATTCACACCTACGCTCAATTTAGAGTCACCAGTTAACCTAACCTGCATGTCTTTGGACTGTGGGGGAAACCGGAGCACCCAGAGGAAACCCACGCGGACACGAGGAGAACATGCAAACTCCACACAGAAAGGCCCTCGCCGGCCACGGGGATCGAACCCGGACCTTCTTGCTTGAGGCGACAGCGCTAACCACTACACCACCGTGCCGCCTAACATGACATCATTTAATATAAAAAAAGAAAAAAAAAACACCCTGGGATGTTTTATTCCTTACACGAAACACAAGATACACAAGTAGTGGGCGTTCCAATACTTATGACCGACTTTGATAGCTAGACTTAACAACATGATTCCTAAAGGATTTATGAGCAACACACAATCAATTAAGTAGCCTAACAAAATTTTCTGTCAATGAAGTGTGTGTAGATGTTTGATATATCAGAATCTCGGTGCTGGTTGTTACTTTGTGGTCTGATGCGGATGTTTTTACTGTAGTGATTAACAATTTAAAAACACATTTGAACTGGGAATTTCTACCCTACAGAAGTGGTAAGCCTTACATTTTAGGTCCAATCTTTCTATTTCACTAAGTATAAATAGAAATAAATCACAATGTGGATGTTATATGCATATAAATATATAAATATATAACTTTCTTACAGAGTCTAACATGCAACTGCATTTAAAATAAAAAGCGAACATCAGTGTTCTACAACGGCATGAAAACCACAAACAGAAACACTTCAGCATGGCCATTAAGAAATCCAACAGTGACATGGTGGACCACAGTTAACGAGCAACCACAAAAAAACTTCTAACCCTAAGCAGCAATGTTAAAGAGCGGTCAATCCTAAGACGGATATCCATACTCACTACATTTCTTTTCTTTATTAACAACAAATCCACAACTTCCTGTGCTACTGCTGTACATCAATCAGATTTAATTTCTGTTCCTTCTGCCGACTTTACTATAAATACCACAAATAAACATACATTAAACGAATTTATACTTAACTAATTATGAATTAATCCAGGCACTAATCCTTCGCTCATTAGAAAGTCATAAAATGTGGATTATACATTAGCAGCTTCTGAGTTCTGCAGTGTTGATGAAGATTATTTACGTTATCAACATTATGTTTTTTAACGCACTGTTAATATAATGTGTACACACACTATCTACTGATGGAAAAGTAATGTAATGCATTTACACTGGGGGATAAAAACGATTTGATGTTTTTAATTGTAAAAAAGTGAGTAACCTGGTTGCCTTACATTTTTGAGTTCATTCAAGTTGTCTCATTGTACTAACTTTAATAAACAACTTACAAACAACTTACAAATTTCATATTTATACACACACAAATACATGCAGGGCGGCGCGGTGGTGTAGTGGTTAGCGCTGTTGCCTCACAGCAAGAAGGTCCGGGTTCGAGCCCCGTGGCCGGCGAGGGCCTTTCTGTGCGGAGTTTGCATGTTCTCCCCGTGTCCGCGTGGGTTTCCTCCGGGTGCTCCGGTTTCCCCCACAGTCCAAAGACACGCAGGTTAGGTTAACTGGTGACTCTAAATTGACCGTAGGTGTGAATGTGAGTGTGAATGGTTGTCTGTGTCTATGTGTCAGCCCTGTGATGACCTGGCGACTTGTCCAGGGTGTACCCTGCCTTTCGCCCGTAGTCAGCTGGGATAGGCTCCAGCCTGCCTGCGACCCTGTAGAACAGGATAAAGCGGCTAGAGATAATGAGATGAGATGAGATGAGACAAATACATGCAGATACAAATCAAGAGCTTCAGTTAATGTTCACAGTGTTCAAACATCAGAATGTGGGGTTTTCACACAGAACAACAACAGTCTCTAGAGTTTACACAGAATGGTGCAAAAAACATTGAGTGAATGAATGACAATTCTGTGGGTGGAAACAAACGCCTTGTTGATAAGAGAGGTCAGAGGAAAATGCAGATTGGTTCGAGCTTTTTTGTGCCAGGAAGGATAGAGTAACTCATAGCAACTCTTTACAACTGTGGTGAACAGAAAAGCATTTCAGCATGCAACAGCAGAAGAACACATTGGGTTCCGGTCCTGCAGCCAAGAACAGGGATCTTAGAATCAGGAACAAGTTCCTATTAAAGTGGCTGGTGAGTGTATTGTATGTCATTAAATCTTGTTAGAAGTTAGATTTAAATTTCATTCTGAGTAAATTTACTGTGAAAATGCTCATTAATTTGCACAGTTTAGTGTAAAATAAAACTTTCTTGTACTACAAATACACTTGGTAGAGTATACATATTGACGAAAAAAAAACCTACCAATGACTGGGGCAAAGGGATGTATAAAATATACGATAGAAAAGTATTTCTACTACATTTTTGTTGATGATTTTAAAAAAATAATTATACTTTTTTCTTTTGCATCCTTCTTAATTTTCTCTTTCTCACCTCTATTAGGAGTGATTTGAATCATCCACAAAAATTTTAATTTATGTTTCACTAACAAGTTTTTTTTTTCCATAAAAAGGTTTTTAAAACTTTTTACTGCACAAAATTCTTGGACATACCCAAGCTTTCAACTCCTTCAGGAGCCTTCATCAAGGATGGGAAGTGACGTCATTCCTTCGAGCACATAGTGCACATGCCTGATAAAATATTATTGGGGACAATAGTTTGGGACAGTATTTTATCGGGCACATGCACTGCATGCTCGAAGGACTGACATCACTTCCCATCCCTGATGAAGGCTCCTGAAGGAGTTGAAAGCTTGGGTACGTCCAAGAATTTTGTGCAGTAGAAAGTTTTAAAACCTTTTTATGGAATTGACCGCTGTATAGATGAAAATCATGAATGTAAGGTTTTATTTTATTTTATTGTTCTCCTAATAATGGAGGGACATAGAAGGTAGATAGATTGATTACATAAATAAATATTGTATTATTTTATAATACAACCCCGATTCCAAAAAAGTTGGGACAAAGTACAAATTGTAAATAAAAACGGAATGCAATGATGTGGAAGTTTCAAAATTCCATATTTTATTCAGAATAGAACATAGATGACATATCAAATGTTTAAACTGAGAAAATGTATCATTTAAAGAGAAAAATTAGGTGATTTTAAATTTCATGACAACAACACATCTCAAAAAAGTTGGGACAAGGCCATGTTTACCACTGTGAGACATCCCCTTTTCTCTTTACAACAGTCTGTAAACGTCTGGGGACTGAGGAGACAAGTTGCTCAAGTTTAGGGATAGGAATGTTAACCCATTCTTGTCTAATGTAGGATTCTAGTTGCTCAACTGTCTTAGGTCTTTTTTGTCGTATCTTCCGTTTGATGATGCGCCAAATGTTTTCTATGGGTGAAAGATCTGGACTGCAGGCTGGCCAGTTCAGTACCCGGACCCTTCTTCTATGCAGCCATGATGCTGTAATTGATGCAGTATGTGGTTTGGCATTGTCATGTTGGAAAATGCAAGGTCTTCCCTGAAAGAGACGTCGTCTGGATGGCAGCATATGTTGCTCTAGAACCTGGATATACCTTTCAGCATTGATGGTGTCTTTCCAGATGTGTAAGCTGCCCATGCCACACGCACCAATGCAACCCCATACCATCAGAGATGCAGGCTTCTGAACTGAGCGCTGATAACAACTTGGGTCGTCCTTCTCCTCTTTAGTCCGAATGACACGGCGTCCCTGATGTCCATAAAGAACTTCAAATTTTGATTCGTCTGACCACAGAACAGTTTTCCACTTTGCCACCATCCATTTTAAATGAGCCTTGGCCCAGAGAAGATGTCTGCGCTTCTGGATCATGTTTAGATACGGCTTCTTCTTTGAACTATAGAGTTTTAGCTGGCAACGGCGGATGGCACGGTGAATTGTATTCACAGATAATGTTCTCTGGAAATATTCCTGAGCCCATTTTGTGATTTCCAATACAGAAGCATGCCTGTATGTGATGCAGTGCCGTCTAAGGGCCTGAAGATCACGGGCACCCAGTATGGTTTTCTGGCCTTGACCCTTACGCACAGAGATTCTTCCAGATTCTCTGAATCTTTTGATGATATTATGCACTGTAGATGATGATATGTTCAAACTCTGCAATTTTACACTGTCAAACTCCTTTCTGATATTGCTCCACTATTTGTCAGCGCAGAATTAGGGGGATTGGTGATCCTCTTCCCATCTTTACTTCTGAGAGCCGCTGCCACTCCAAGATGCTCTTTTTATACCCAGTCATGTTAATGACCTATTGCCAATTGACCTAATGAGTTGCAATTTGGTCCTCCAGCTGTTCCTTTTTTGTACCTTTAACTTTTCCAGCCTCTTATTGCCCCTGTCCTAACTTTTTTGAGATGTGTTGCTGTCATGAAATTTCAAATGAGCCAATATTTGGCATGAAATTTCAAAATGCTTACTTTCGACATTTGATATGTTGTCTATGTTCTATTGTGAATACAATATCAGTTTTTGATATTTGTAAATTATTGCATTCTGTTTTTATTTGCAATTTGTACTTTGTCCCCACTTTTTTGGAATCGGGGTTGTAAAATAATTATTTTATTATTTCATCATCGGAGGCGGCATGGTGGTATAGTGGTTAGCTCTGTCGCCTCACAGTAAGAAGCTTCTGGGTTCAAGCCCAGTGGCTGACAGGGGCATTTCTGTGTGGAGTTTACATGTTCTCCCCATGTCTATGTGGGTTTCCTCCGGGTGCTCCGGTTTCTCCCAAAGACATGCAGGTTAGGTTAACTGGTGACTCTAAATTGAGCATAGGTGTGAATGTGAGTGTGAATGGTTGTTTGTCTCTATGTGTCAGTCCTGTGATGATCTGGCGACTTGTCCAGGGTGTACCCCGCCTCTCGCCCATAGTCAGCTGGGATAGGCTCCAGCTTGCCCACAACCCTGCACAGGATAAGCGGTTATGGATAATGGATGGATTAATCATTAGATAAATTATTATTATTAATATACAGTTCAAAAGGTTATGTTATGTATCCATAGTATGTGCATTGGAATGTCAATATTTGCCCATCATACACAATTGCTCAACTTTGTTAATGTTGCCATAACGATGCTGAAGACTAAACCAAGTGCTGATGTTTAATGGCTAAGAATCTGAAGAGTGTCTCACACACACACACACACACACACACACACACACACACACACACACAATATGACCAGTAACTTTGTGTGTGTGTGTTAACAGAATAACAGTGTCAAGCTCTGTCAATGTAATCTAAAAGATAAATGTTGTAATCTCTGCAACAAGCAAGCAAACACATCCCAAAGCCTGCAGTCCTGCTCACCCACCTACACATATCACCCAAACCTGTGTCCCCCCCCCGAGTTACATGTCAATCCTGGGATCGAGGTGCTGACCTTTTCTGTTCCTCAGACCTGCCTGATCCATCCTGATGCCCTACGTCTGGTTGGAGTCTCATCACATAGCTCCTGTGGAAGACGGCCCCATATGGACAATTGAAAGTCACACTTGGAAGACACTCTGGACACTTACAGTAATGCTTTTATGGCTGAGGGCTACAGTTGACTTGCTAACTTTAGGACTGCAGTTGTCATGAACAGTTTTGCACTCAAGTTTCCATCAATGAAGAGTTACAATATCAGTGAAACTGACTTCATGTTAAAACTGTTAAAAATGGTATATTCACATTGTCTGTTATCACCCAAATGAGGATGGGTTCCCTTTTGAGTCTGGTTCTTCTCGAGGTTTCTTCCTCATGTTGTCTGAGGGAGTTTTTCCTTGCCACCGTCGCCACAGGCTTGCTCATTGGGGATAGATTAGGGAAAAAATTAGCTCATGTTTAAAATCATTTAAATTCTGTAAAGCTGCTTTGTGACAATGTCTATTGTTAAAAGTGCTATAAAAATAAACTTGACTTGATATACACTCTCTCTCTCTCTCTGCCTTCCTTCTTTTGACTGGTGCCATTAAAGCATGGGTGTTGCCACCATTGAATGTGAAGGGGACGTGTCCCCCCCACATTTCATAATTCTTCATTTGGACCCCTCCATATTTAACATAAAATATTAGTTCACCCAGCACTGTTTCTATTGTGTTAGGGTTTTGCTGGGACTCGAACATGGTTCGCTGGTGTGATAATCCAGCAAACCCCCACCAGGCCACCAGGGGAATGACTCAAGTGCAGAGGCGTGAGGCAGAAGTAGAAAAGTATCAAAAAGTTTATTTACAATATTTACAGTCCCCAAAAAAATAATCCAAAAAACGCTCAGAAGATGAAGGGAAAAATAAAATATCCAAAAGTTCAAAGTCAAATACAAAAGCCAAAAAATTTGAAAAGAAAAGGCAAAAATACCAACGCTCAGAAGATCCAAAAAACAGTAAATACAAAGTCCAAAAAGTCCAAAAAGAAAAGCAAAGTGTAAAACCAAAAAGACAAAGGCAAGGAACACGGAACAGAGGTAACTGGAGCTAAACATAACAGCACAAAGACTCCGTGACAAGAGGACTGAACTCAGGGGCATAAATACACACACTAATTAAGGACAGGGTGGGGCAGGAAACAGGCAATAAGACAAAAACAAAACACAGAACACAGTGGTGACCTCTAGAGGCCCAAAACAAACATGGCCAGAAAAGGAAATAACAGTGGCCTCTAGAGGCCAAAACAGTCCCAGTCCTAACATATTGCTTTGTGAAAGAATCCATTCCATTTGATCGATAAGAGAATACACATCCCACTGAAAATCCACTCCGGGTTTTCCGGGTGTTACCTACAACAACTCACCGCACTCGAGTGAAGTGAATCTCAGTGCAAGCAGAGACATTTTGGTGCAGCTGCTCGAAAGTGGAGGAGGTGACGTCAGCCCCATTGCCACCTCACAATGTCTAGCTTTTGCTAAAACCTTATTCTTTTGTTATATGCCCTCAAAATTAACCCCAGGCCACGTTAAATTAATGTTCAATTAAACAATGAAATAAGCTTAGCCTAATGGGGTATTCTTGGTTGATGATGAATTGTTTGAAGTATTTGCTCCTCCCCAGACACAATGGACATAGGGACATTCTTTACAAAGAAGTGGAAAGTCAGTCAAAATTTCCCCACAGGACAGGGCTTTTTGTCCCAATGGAAATGTTAGTGCAGTTAGCTGGCTAGTCAATGTTAGGAGGTGTGTCAGCTAGCTTAATGTTAGCTATCATTTAACTCAAACCCAGTAGGCCAACCTTATTGTAATGCCAAGAATGAGGTCAAGTCTGCTCTGATGATATTTATTGATTCTCTGTTGTGATTTGAAGAACTTGTTTTGTCTGGTCTTTGCCAGTTTTCTGTGAAATCAGTGTATGGGGAAGGAATAGTAGAGAGGAAAGCGATGGAGAGAGATGGATGTTATTCCAGGTGGATTGTGAAGGAAAGGGGGATAAAAGTTATGAAGTGGTAGAAATTGTGGTGGCACCAATGTAAGAAGGAGTTATATCTATAAATCTATTTGTTATACTAATCTGTAAATGTTACTGTAGTACCACCATTGCATGTACCGGTAGGTTGACAAAACTGCACTTGTTCATTGTGTGAAGTTCTCTTTTATGTGTCGTTGCTTGACATAGTGTGATTTTGCGTTATGAAGACTGCATGATGCCATGCCATTTTTGTTATGAGTATCACTAAATCGGAAAAAAGTAAAACGCACCCACTAAAGTCACTGTTGGTGGTGAACAAAATTGCACCTGTTCATTGTGTGAAGTTATTTTTTGTGTCACCGCTGCTTGACACAATGTGATTTTGTGTTATGAAGTTTGCGTGATGCCATGTCATGCCTGTTCATTGTGTGAAATTATCTCATCTCATCATCTCTAGCCACTTTATCCTGTTCTACAGGGTCGCAGGCAAGCTGGAGCCTATCCCAGCTGACTACGGGCGAAAGGCGGGGTACACCCTGGACAAGTCACCAGGTCATCACAGGGCTGACACATAGACGCAGACAACCATTTGCACTCACATTCACACCTACGGTCAATTTAGAGTCACCAGTTAACCTAACCTGCATGTCTTTGGACTGTGGGGGAAACCGGAGCACCTGGAGGAAACCCACACGGACACGGGGAGAACATGCAAACTCCGCACGGAAAGGCCCTTGCCGGCCACGGGGCTCGAACCCGGACCTTCTTGCTGTGAGGTGACAGCGCTAAGCACTAGACCACCGTGCCGCCGTGTGAAATTATGAATATTCTTATTTTTAAACATACAGTTGAGTGTCACTATTGCTTGGCACAGTGGCATGTTGTGTTACATCTAAAACTAAATAAAAAAGAAAACACAAAATAAAAAGTAAAATGCATCCATAAAGTCATTGTTGGTGATAAATTGTGTCACGTTCATCTCATTATCTTAGGCAGAGGAGTGGGTTTAAAAACAGGCTGATGAATATATGGACTAGTTGAACGAGGACTTATTGTTGAGTCTCTAAAATAGTCATTGAATTAAGTGACTTTTGTAGGTAAAATTAGGTGCTTAACAACCTGTTAAAAATACACCAGAATGCAGGAAATGGCATCTAATTAATTAAAAATTTTCCGGGGTAAGACCCCCAGACCCCCCGCCAGTGTGTCCCCCCCACATTAAAAATGCTTTTGATGCCCAAGCAATGTCATGTACGGCTAATTAGTGCTGTTACGACTTGTTTAGTGGACTAACAGAAGTTCTGGAGGACACTCTGTCTCTGTCAGACAGACACATTTTTGCTGTCTGCAGTTGCAATCTAAGTGTGTATGTGTGTGTGTGTGTGTGTGGTTGGGCTCTCACGCAGAGCAAAAGTGACCTTGTTGACACAAAGCATCTTTTTCAAGCTTTGCCTTGTCTGAGGTTGTTCATCTCTGACTGTCACAATGACAACCAAAGTGACTAAACTGCTGCACCTTCAACAAACATGCGCGCGCACACACACACACACACACACACACACACACACACACACACACACACACAAATACATTATATGTTTCTGATCATGTACAAGCTGAGATTTCCAGACACAGATTCCCAGATGGTTTTGCTTGATGTAAAACCTTTACCTTTACCTCAATACTCAGTAGTTTTAGTTTTATTTATTGTTTTAAACACTGTACTTTATTGATATCGGCCAAATACCTCAGAGCATATTTTTCCGCTGACTACCTGGCCAAACTCAATGACTTCTGAAAGAAATGTATATAATATCTCACAGCAAAACTTTCCTTCCTTTTCTTTGAATTTCTTTTCATTCCTTCCGTTAATTTCTCCATCTCTCTCTCTCCTATCAAAAATGTCAACTCTAAATACATTTGTAGGTAAGTTGCAGTTAAATTCATGTCATGATGTGCACTGTTACCAGCCCAAAGTTGATTATTTTCTAATATCAGCGTGTCCTAAATTCGCCAACATTAACCATGTACCAATGACACGTTCTACTTCTTTATCATTTTACAGTTACATTTAACACCGAGGATCACCTCTCAAGCAAGTTTGTTCCCCTTACCAGCTATAATCAGTTGTTCCGTTTTAGCAAGCCTCTTTTGTTTTTCAAAAAAAACACAGAAAAGTGTCACGTTATCTGTACTGAAGACTATCCCACAGTGGAAAACCTAATATTTGAACAAGTGCATTAGTATAAAAATTGGGATTTGTCTTGCAGCTGGAGCTACTGTCCAAGATTTTCAGGGTTTTTTTTTTTTACCTTCTGACCAATCAGGTCGCAAGTTGAGAAAGAAAAAAAAGTGCCAGTGAAAAGCTTGTTAATGAAGGAGATGTTGAATTGAAAATATTTCATATTTCATTCCAACTAAAAAGAACAACTTGTATCATTTTGTGACTTTCACCAGTCGGAGACGTGACGTTCCATTGCATACAGTCAAGACACACAAGCAGCTCAATTTCTCTTGGTTTTCCGTCTCCAGAGTTACAACGAAGGCAAACAACCTCCTCAGGGCCACCAATCTTTATTTCAGCTTTACTACAGAGAATAAAGCTAATCTCGATATCAAGCTAGGCTAGTTTGGTTACTACAGGAGCTACGACAGTTAACATTGTTCTTATGAGCAGTAAAAGGTGCTCCAGGTAGCATCGAGTATGAAAGCACTTTTTGTGAAAAGTCAATAGTCGTAACCTAAAATATTTAATTGATCTTTGGTGTGACATCAGGGCCGGTTGATCTATCTGATAATGTCTCTCTCACACACTTGAACTGTATCCTTATGCTGTGTTGCAACTTGTAATTCCCTGCCTACTACCAGTACCAGCCACTGAAAACTTGTAAAACAACTTCAACCTCAAAATTTCAACTTGCCAATTTGCTTCTAGTCTTCTCAAATTAAATATTTTCCCTGTTTACAGAGTGATGCCAGATCAACACGGCCGCTCACACTGTAAACTATGGGGTGCCAAGTGTCACCGGGCCCATTTCGTGGACGAAATGCATTTCGTCAATCACAGAATGCATTTCGTTGGACGAAATGCATTTTGTCCATCACGAAATGCATTTCGTCCATGGAATGCAGTATGGTAGATCACGAAATGCATTTCGTCCATCACAGAATGCATTTCATCATCACAAAATGCATTTCGTCGGACAAAATGCATTTCGTCCATCACGAAATGCATTTCGTCCATCACAAAATGCATTTCGTCCATCACAAAATGCATTTCATCATCACAAAATGCATTTCGTCGGATGAAATGCATTTCGTCCATCACAAAATGCATTTCATCATCACAAAATGCATTTCGTCCATCACAAAATACATTTTGTCATCACAAAATGCATTTCGTCCATCACAAAATGCATTTCGTCATCACAAAATGCATTTCGTTGGACGAAATGCATTTCGTCCATCACAAAATGCATTTCATCATCACAAAATGCATTTCGTCCATCACAAAATACATTTTGTCATCACAAAATGCATTTCGTCCATCACAAAATGCATTTCGTCATCACAAAATGCATTTCGTTGGACGAAATGCATTTCGTCCATCACAAAATGCATTTCATCATCACAAAATGCATTTCATCATCACAAAATGCATTTCGTCGGACGAAATGCATTTCGTCCATCACAGAATGCATTTCGTCCCACGAAATGCATTTCGTCCGACGAAATGGATGAAATGCATTTCGTCCAACGAAATGCATTTCGTCCGACGAAATGCATTTTGTGATGATGAAATGCATTCTGTGATGAACGAAATGCATTTCGTGGGACGAAATGCATTTTGTGATAGACGAAATGCATTTCTTCTGACGAAATGCATTTTGTGATGACGAAATGCATTCTGTGATGGACAAAATGCATTTCATCCACGAAATGGGCCCGGTGACACTTGGCACCCCATAGTAAACAGTGTAAAGTTCCCCTTCTCAACATTTAAATTAATTGATAACAGTATCAGTTTTACATAGATCAGATAATATACAGAGAATGTATACTGCAAGCGCACTATAACGAACGACTCTTTTACTACAAACTTTCACATATAACAAACTAAGTTCGTGTCCACCACCTTTATTGACAAGAGTTGGAGTTTAAAAACAAAAAAAAACATCTCTGAGCCATGCGCTCCTCTTCCCCACAGAGACAAACAATTCTTCGTTTGCACGTAACGCCATAGCTAATTATGCATGAGGCTTTGAACTGGAAGTGGGCCATGTTGGAGGATATACACAAACTCATATGGCGCACATTTATTATAGAAGAGAGGTTTCTTAGTCACGTGACCAGAAACTGTTTGCACTGCCATGTTGGAGTGAAAACAAACCGGCTCGGTGCTTCACAACGTGTAACAGATCCGTCAGGACTGCAACATTGAACATGGCGCAAAGCGAGAAGTTGAGTGGGCTCGTTTCCCCAGCACTGTCAGATTTAGTGGAAAGTTATGATAGTACGCATAAGGCAAGATATGTGGAGAAAATGGTGATGAAGAAGCTGGTCTCACAACCGATCCTTACTTGCTACCGGAGGCGATGTTTACTGCTTGTTTGGATGAAGCGATAGAGAACATTGCTGGTTTGGCATATCCAGACATATACCACTACCTGATAGACCAAACCTCAGACTATACACATGAAAAAATGAAGAGTTATAAGAGTTTGCAAGCTTATAACTATTATTTTTCCCGATTTGTCACGCACTTAAGAACGCGTATTGTGGGACGAGGACCTGCACAGCAAGTATCCCCAGGTGCCGAATCCAAAGTGCTTGTTATCTCATCTCATTATCTGTAGCTGCTTTATCCTTCTACAGGGTTGCAGGCAAGCTGGAGCCTATCCCAGCTGACTACGGGCGAAAGGCGGGGTACACCCTGGACAAGTCGCCAGGTCATCACAGGGCTGACACATAGACACAGACAACCATTCACACTCACATTCACACCTACGGTCAATTTAGAGTCACCAGTTAACCTAACCTGCATGTCTTTGCACTGTGGGGGAAACCGGAGCACCCGGAGGAAACCCACGCGGACACAGGGACAACATGCAAACTCCACACAGAAAGGCCCTCGCCGGCCACGGGGCTCGAACCTGGACCTTCTTGCTGTGAGGCGACAGCGCTAACCACTACACCACCGTGCCGCCCACATCTGATCCTTTCAAATGTAATATGTAGAATTTCGCGAGTACTGAAATTTGTTTTGTTTGCAGATGACACCAATATTTTTTGTTCCGGGGAGAATTTGCAGCGGACTTTAGAGACAATCACAACCGAAATAAATAAACTAAAACTATGGTTTGACAAAAATAACTTATCATTAAATCTAAGCAAAACAAAGATCATGTTGTTTGGGAGACACAAAATAGATTGTAATGTAGAATTGATAATAGACAATACTAAGATAGAAATGGTACAGGAAATTAAATTTCTTCGTGTGATTTTGGATCATAAAGTCTGCTGGAAACCTCATGTAGGATATGTACGAGCAAAACTGGCAAAGTGCTCAGCAATTCTGTGGAAAACAAAACATATTCTTGATTGCAAATCTTTGCATACTCTATATTACTCATTATTTTTGCCATATCTGACTTACTGTGTCGAAGTCTGGGGAAATACCTACAAAACCACTCTGCAGCCGATATGTACAATACAGAAAAGAGCAATAAGGACAATAAACAAAACAGGATACAGAGATCACACAAACTCACTATTCATAAAATCACACATGTTGAAATTTATGGATCCGGTCAAATTCAGAACAGCACAAATAATGTATAAAGTGAGAAATAATCTATTGCCAAAAAATATACAAGGAATGTTTAGTGAGAGAGAGGGGGGATATAATCTAAGGGGAGACCTAAATTTTAAAAAACCAAAGGTTCGAACAAATATGAAAAACATGTGCGTATCGAGCTGTGGGGTGACTTTATGGAACAGACTGGAGACAGAAATAAAACAAAGTGCAAATATAAATCTGTTTAAAAGAAAGTACAAAAAATATTTTTAAACAAGTATATAGAAGAGGAAGTATGTCAATGGAGGATGATGAGGGATAAATAGAATAGAGTTGATTGTTATATTAGAACTAATTTAGTATATGATATATATGGTATGTATTTATTTATGGGGATAGTTTATATATTCATATTTACAGGGATAGGTATGTAGTAGATATTTATTTTTGTAATTATATATTTATGTAGATATTTATGAAGTGTATATATGGTATATAGTATATATATATTTTTGTAATTATATATTTATATAGATATTTGTGAAGTGTATATATGGAATGTAGTATGTGTTCATTTTGTAAATATTTATATAGATATTTAGGAAGTGTGTATATATATGGTGTGAAGTATATATCTATTTTTGTAATTATATAGATATTCATGAAGTGTATATATGGTATATATGTTTTTAGGTGTATTAATGAAGTTTGGATTTCGGGGTAGTTAAAAAGGGGTGGGAAATTAAAAAAAAGTATTGTACTTCTTCCCACTCCTTTTTCGAACAATGTGCGGTGTATTGTAATGTCTGAGCTCTTTATGTATTTTATTTATTAATTTTTTTTGTCACTTTCTCGTGTTCTTTCTTTTGTATGTACAAATAGTTACATACATTTTTTTAATACATGTTTGAAATAAATAAATTCATTCATTCATTCATTCATTCATTCATAATGTTAAAAGTTGTAACCTAGTTAATCACCACTTCTTGTGTCTGCATGTTTGATCTTGGACCTTGTTGAATCATATAGGCCTTTGACTTTGTACGCTACATGCTGCTAAGCATTTCTAGAGCGTACATCCAAATGTGTTTCTTTATTCAGCATGTGCTTAATAATTTGATACAATGTATGGATTGATTGTGTTTTCTTTCAATGATATAAAGACTTGTATACTATATGTTTTTGAGCAGAACTATGCAGGGGTGTCAAAACTATAGATTGCTTCTATAGATGAATTTTACATTTATCCTACATGATCCTCATTATCGAATGAGTAATGATTCATACCTCCGACAAAGTGTTCATTGCATATATGACTGGTTGCAGCTGGTCTCCATTCGCTCCTGGCGTTGGACGAGTCGGCTCTCCGTAATGCAGCAATCCATTTTTCACGGTGGTCGCGATCGGCCGGTAATCTGTGAAAGGATAGTCCGGGTTTCTTTCCCCGATAATTCTGACACCCTACAGCAACACAATTTAGAACCATGGCACAGAATCTGGTTTACAAACGTGATCGAAAACTTGCTTTATGCGTGACGTCAGCAAAGAAACCTCTAGATGTGCTTGAGAGGTTGTTACACTCCTTTTGTTTCTTCGCTAAGTCAAATCTTTGTGCTGTAATTGGATGTGGGCTGAACTCTATTCGAGACAAGGGGACTTATAAGTTCTTTAGAATTCCAACAGTTATAAATAATCAAGGAGAAAAAAACAAGAGAGTTGTCCACAGAGCGGAGACGTCAATGGCTGTCCAACATAAACCGGGCTGATCTAAGTGATGAGAAAGCAAAAACCACATGAGTCTGCAGTGAACATTTTATCATTGGTAAGTGCTACGAGTACGAACTAGTTATTAATGAAATATCGCAATATATAAGAAGTATTGGATTGTTTAATAGCCTGGTTGTGCAGAAACTCGCCGCTGTCAAACGTGGCAAAGCTGTGATCATCAAGTGTGTGAGCCAACAATCAAAGGCTTCTACGATTATTTCATTTTAAAAAGAGCTGTATATAATTTTTGATGATGCTGCATTTATTTTGCTTTTTCTTTCCATTAGGGAAATCAGCTGATCTCTGCAAGTTTACAGATCCAGACTGGGCTTCAAGGCAAAATATGGGCCGCAACAAAATCAAAGATGGTACGAAAGCAGTAGCTCGAAATGCTAGGCTCACAGAGCGCAGAAAGAAACGCAAAATTATTGAAGAATCTTCCCAAACGATCCAAGAGTCAATCAAACAAGATTCATGTCAATTCACTACCTAAAATACTGCAGCCTCCTTGCCTGGTGAGTGCTCTTTTAGAACTAAATATGTTATATAGTGTGTTGGATACATGTCTTTTGAAGCAGTCAAAATGATTATTTTTAAAATAGATTTGAGAAATGACTACAAGCTTCTAAATATAACTCCTCTTTACCTTTCAGTCTGTATCTTACTACTGTATGTATGTCATCCAACATGGCAGCAGTCAATGATGCAAGCAGTTTTGGTCATGTGGTTGCAAACGAAGAAGAAGTAATCAAGTCTGCTGTCAAGGTAACAAAACAATACATGTTAACGCCATAAAACAAAGGCTTAACTTAACGAGCCTCACTTAGGTGTCGATCACTAACAGCCATCGAGAACGCTGATCCTTGACTTAAAAAAAAATCTCTTATAAGGACTTTATTTTACGAGCTGAAAGCAGTTTTACTCGAGTCGTTACTCCGTAAGCAATGTCGCCATGGCTACTTATAAACATAAGATACTCTCTGTCGAAGATGAACTTCATATCCTAAAGCATGGTGAGAAAGCAACAAATTTGTCTAAAGAATACGGTATCCTGAAAAATTCAGTTTCAACTTTTAAAGAAAAAGAGATCCGAGACTTTGCCCGTAACTGCAATCAACATGACGGGCTGAAAAGAAAGACGATGCAGCAAGCAAGCGACGGCGAGTGAGACTTATTTCCTTTACTTCATAAATATGTTTTAAATTAAGCGTAAATATAAATTCAACACTGTTGGTATTGCTTTGCGTAAGAGTGAGTGTTTGGTGTGATAAGTGCATCCATTTCAGTATTATGAACTTTTTGGTATAACGGACTATTTGGATGTCACCCAAAGAGTTTGTTATAGCGGGGCTGCAGTGTATTTGGTTAAATCAATAACATACTAATTGACCATACTACTCACTGTTTTCAGATCAGAATTAGAGTTATCACTAATGGTAGCTGGTTAGCTTGTTGCTATTGTTGTACTGCTGAACTAAGTTCAGTAGTAGAACATAATCCTGGGTATGACTTTAAACTGCAACCGGTGGTGAGTCTCAGGTCTGGGAGGATTTCAGTATTGGGGAAAGTGGAGTTACTCCTTAATCACCATTGCTCCCAGGTCCATTCTGACCTGGAGTGGTAGCACCTGCCTGGGTTACAGCTATGGGTTAAATAATACATCACTAATAAGGTGCTGGCAGCAAGGCGCTTTTTGGTGCAATGTGGCAGATGACCACAACAGGGTCAATGGCACACCACCTGATGGCATGCGAAAGAGCCACTCAAATGGCCAACAGATGGCATCACTCAGCAAGTCAGTTGTCACTGCGGGGCAACTTCCATACCCATCAGGTCTATGGCAGTTTTGTGTACCACTTGGCATCAGGTCTGGAGGTCCAGAGAGACAACATGATGGGGGCATGACATCGTTTGTCTTACCTTACTGTGCAAGGAGCTTTGTTAGGAGAGGAGAATAGTATGTGAGAGCTCACGACACCAGATATTCTGTGGCGGCTTGGCCGGGCTATTAGTGCCGCCGCTGTGAGCGACTCTGTTGCTCTGGTGCAGGCCTCATGGCCCATCTGCATTTCTGTGCATCCTAATCATTGTTAGCGATGGACAGCCGATAAGTAGTAGAACAGTACGAATAGTCGCTCAAGCCTGTACCTGTTAAAAGGCAATTAAAGTAGTTTTAAATGAGCTTTAGGTGCTCTGACAAAGCAAAAAAAAAAAAAAATGCACTCATTCATGGAGGCATCTATGTTTTTTTTTTCACTTTGCATGTCAAGGTTGGAACTCTATGTTATTACAACCTGCAAATTACCACTTACAAGGCACCATGAATGCAGTATTTGCCTTCACGGAGTGGAAAATCGAGGCCAGCCGACTTGTCCGTCCTCACACAGACCCACATATATGCAAACATACAAATTGCATGTTGAACCTATACGCTGCGCAACAAAGCAAAGCCGAGTTGTCTGGACTGGCCTGGCCGTCTCACCCTGCAGCATTCGGGTTATCTGATTGTGACACTCTTAAGCACAGTTCACCTCTGAGGCACGACCTCGCCTTAAACACATTCCTGATGAGACACCCCGCTGGAGTACTGCGCAACATTTCCAGTCACACACATTTCCAGCTTCAGCCCCTGCCACTGAGACAGAGCCTCTGGCTGTGGCCTGTAGATATCCATCAGCTTTCTGCCTCCCGTCACCATTCCTGCTGCAGGTATGTCAGCTCCTCCAGCTGAGATCTTCGTGCGAGTCTTTGATCCAGTCATGTCATTAGCACTTATCTTATCATAAGGGTTTTTACACAACGTTTGCCTTTTAATCTGAAGAGAACCTCTCTGACAGGCCTGTATGATTTAGAGTTTATGTGATTATGTGTTTGCGTCACTGTGTGCATGAGCTGATGTTGATGGGACTGGTTAGCGCAAAACATGCCCTTCAAAACATGTCCACATTTCATTTGTCCTGCAAATATAAACCCCATGATCGAGGTATTTATATTATATCTTCTATCGAGGTACATGATATTAGATTTGTTTGCCTTTTCTCTGTGTGAACAAATATGGAACAGATACATGATGTATACATATTACTCAGAATAGTACATAATGCTTACATTGCATCATTAGCATTCAGGATTTGATCAACATTAAATGTCACCGTAAATGGATAAAATGTACAATGTGTCATTCTTTTTTTTTATTTTTTAACCAGCCAATCCCTTGACAGCAGCACAATGCATCAAATCATGCAGATACAAATCAAGAGCTTCAGTTAATGTTCACAATGTTCAAACATCAGAATGGGAAAAATTGTGATCTCAAAGTGTGAGTTTCTTTCACTGTGGCATGGATGTTGGTTTGAGCCAGATGGACTGGTTTGAGTATTTCAGAAACTGCTGATCTCTTGGGGTCTTCACACACTACAGTCTGTAGAGTTTACACAGAATGGTGCCAAAAACAAAAAAACATCAAGTGATTGGGTGACAGTTCTGTGGGTGGAAACAAACGCCTTATTGATAAGAGAGTTCAGAGGAAAATGGTCAGATCCGAGGTGGTTCGAGCTGCCAGGAAGGATTTAGTAACTCATAGCAACTCTTTACAACCATGGTGAACAGAAAAGCATCTCAGCATGCAACAGCAGAAGAACACATTGGGTTCCACTCTTGCCAGCCAAGAACAGGAATCTTAGAATCAAGAACAAGTTCCTATTAAAGTGGCCGGTGAGGGTATATGTGGTGTACTTTAAATAAACATTCAGAGTAATGTTCATTAAAGTCGTGACAAATATGTCCTCTTGATGCTACCATTCCAGCACCATGGAAAAATGGAACATGGAAAAGAAGGCACATTACATGATGAAGTTGAAGCCATAGGCGGCATGGTGGTGTAATGGTTAGCACTGTTGCCTCACAGCAAGAAGGTTCTGGGTTCAAGCCCAGTGGCTGACGGGGGCCTTTCTGTGTGGAGTTTGCATGTTCTCCCTGTCTCTGGGTGGGTTTCCTGTGGGTGCTCCGGTTTCCCCCATAGTTCAAAGACTTGCAGGTTAGGCTAATTGGTGGCTCTAAATTGACCGTGAGTGTGAATGGTTGTTTGCCTCTATGTGTCAACCCTGCGATGATCTGGCGACTTGTCCAGGGTGTACCCTGCCTCTCACCCATAGTCAGCTGGGATAGGCTCCAGCTTGCCCATGACCCTGCACAGGATAAGTGGTTACAGATAATGGATGAATGGTTGAAGATGTAGTCATGACCTGGACCTCAGACATTGATGTGAAGGCCTATATCAGAGAAATGGCAGGTGAGGTTGAGTCATCTTCACTCTCAGAAAATAAAGTGCATTATTGTGCCTTTAGGGGTATGACTGCTTGTTGGTGGAGCAGTACCCTTTAAGGTACTTTTTAAAAATAATTTGCACCTTTTATACTGTATACTGCTTGAGAACATATATGTACCTGTTTGGCTCTAAAAAGGTTAATTGAGGTCCAATAATGAGCCCTAGGGGGTACCTTAGTGTAGCCTGTACCCTGGGGGACGGAAACGGACTCCTACTGTACCCCTATTTACGACAGGGTTCCAAATAAATAAATAAATAAATAAATAAATAAACAAAATGTGATGTGTTGAAAGTCTATTAAATTTCAACTCCAGCTTAAAAAGTAACAATAAAAAAACCCCAAACTTGTTTTTAGCTGAGCTCTTATATATATATATTATACTATATTATATATATATATATATATATATATATATATATATATATATATATATATATATATATATATATATAAAGCTATTTGTATTTTTAATACTTGTTTCATGATCGTTTTTATTGTCTTATTTTATACTTTTCATTAATTTTTATGTAAAGCACCTTGATATTTTATTGGAAATGAAAGCTGCGGTGTAAGTAACATTTATTCTTGCTATTATTTATATGATTACTTTTCCAGGAATATAGTTCTTTCCTAAATATGATGTAGCATTTAGGAACTGGCTTGCCATAGCAGTAGCATGGCATGTGCATCCATCCCAAGTGTCCTTTAAGTTCCTTCCCTCATCATCATCAATGTCGTCATCATCATCATCATCATTGCAAGCTGTCTGATGCTGGATCCACATGCCTCGGCTGTCACGCAACCCTGCAGTACGGTTCAGCGGCAGGCTATTGTGAGTCAGGTCCGTTTTATATGGAACACATGTGTATTAATGACAGACGCGGAGTGCGCGGCGGTTTTTGGCGGCCCGACGGCATTGTGGGAATGATTACAGGGGACAGGGCTGGGGTGGGGTGCCTTGACATTAGCATTGCTTTTGATCATGCCGTTGAGTGAGGTGGCGCTGAGGAAACTCAGAGCTAACGTTGGCACGGCTTGAGACGCACCGAACGGGCCAAACGAGCAGGGAAGGGAAATGAAGGATCTTGAGCTCGTGGCTTTTCTCTTGCACAATATGAGATGTGGTCGGTGGCCAGCGGAGACAGGCCTTATTTTGGATCCGCTCTGCAGGAGCAAAATGAGCTGGTGCTACGAGGTTAGGCGGAGGAAAACGCGAGGTCACGACCGGTTCCCGTAGACCGATTTCGCGTCGGCGCATCTGGATTTCATTCTGACATGCCATACTGTGGAAACCACTTTACGACGTGGATGAACAGCTTTGCTACCATGTCTTTCCTAGACTGGAAATAGCTAGGCCTAGTAGTTTAGATGTAGTAAAATGGTGAAAGGTTTAGGAGATCCTACTTTTTTTGTGTGCAGCAATAAATCAAAGCTGTCAGCATATTTTTTGCATAATCTTTCTTATTGGCAAATTATGCACGGTAATGTACTTTGCTGTAACTTTCATTTACTCCAGCGACATCCATTCCGTTCACAGGCCAAACACAGATGTTCATTTTAATGCTGCTTGTGCATATCCTCCTTGGTCCAGTTTATCACTCATTACAAAACCTGCATTCAAATGCACTGCTATCATTAGATATGCTCAACATTCTTGCTATTTTATAATGTACATTAAGTTAGTTGTATATATATACAGTATATATAAAAAATAAAGAAATATTTGAAGCTCCTACTTGTCATTCACATTAACCTGAAGTGGTTGATTGCTGAATCAACTTTTAATTCAGGCATTATGATCAAATATGTGGTTCTTTTGCAAAGTCCTTCACCGTCATCTACTCAGCTCAAATCTCCTTGGATACACTTCAAGTCAAGTCAAAGTCATTCTCACACTAGAATCTGGTCTTCCCAGGCAGTCTCCTGTCCCAGTACTAACCAACACTTTAAAGTGTATGGGTGCGGCGCCGATCTCCATTTCGATAGTCCTCGGCCTCTCCCCTATACAGCTAGGGTTACAGTGGGGGGCGGGTCCTCTGGTAACCACGAGAGTTTGACTTTCCCACTTGCATCTGTATTGCAGCATGCCTTGCCAGATGGTAGTAGGTACCATTTTTATGAAGGTCTTTGGTATGACCCGACTGCGAGTAGAACTCATTATCTCCCTGTTGAGAGGCGGACACGCCAACCACTAGGCCAACTTGTGGTCCTTGGATACACTTCCTGGACTAACAGTGTGTTGGACCGCCTTTATCTTTGATTACAGTTCTCATTCACCATGGCATCATTTCAACAAACTCATGCAACATCAGAACATTTATTTCCGTCCAGAGTTGCATTGATTTTTCGCCAAGATCTTGTATTGACGACAGGAGAGTCGAACCACTGAAGTCTTCTCCTGCACATCCCAAAGACTTTCAAAAAGGTTAAGGTCAGGACTCTGTGGTGGTTAATTCATGTGTGAATATGATTCCTCATGCTTCCTGAACCACTCTTTCAGAGCTTGAGGCCGATGAATCCTGGCATTGTCATCCTTGAATATATATGCACATGATTTCAGGGAAGAAAAAAATCCGTTGATGTGATATGATAACCTGGTCATTCGGTACATTCAGGTCATCAGCTGACTTCATTTTATTGCCCCATAACATTGCCGAGCTTCGACTTGACCAACTGAAGCAACCCCAGATCATCATACTGCCTCCAGAGACTTGTACAGTAGACACTATGCATGAAGGATGCATAGCTTCATGTGCTTCCTTTCTTTCCCTGACACACCCATCACTCAAGAATAGGGTAAATCTGGACACATCAGACCACATGACCTTTTCCCATTGCTCCAGAGTCCAATCTTTATGCTTCCTAGCAAATTGAAGCCTTTTCTCCTGATTAGTTGCACTAACAAATATGGACACACAGCTCTTTAGTCCCAATCCTATGAGTTCTCATTACATTGTGAGTATGGAAATGCTCTTCCTGTCACCAAGCATCAAGAATTTTTTTCCGACCATATTTGTTCTGCAAAGTTGATGGTTCATCACTATCCTTCCAGGTTTTGATAATACATTGGACAGTTTTAAACCCAATTCCAGTAATTTCAGTAATCTCCTTAGCTGATTTCTTTGCTTGATGCAGGCCAATATTTTGACCTTCTGAAACACAGTAACATCTTTTCCACGATCACAGGATCCGTCTTCCAACATGGTTGTTTAAGAAATGAGAAGCTACTCACTGGAGCTTCTCTCATTGACATATGAGTCACTGAATATGACTCATATGACTGTCACTGGGGTTTATATCTATTTTTTAAATACAGTGTCTTGCAAAAGTATTCATCCCCCTTGGTGTTTGTCCTGTTTTGTTGCATTACAAGCTGGAATTAAAATGGATTTTTTGGGGTTAACACCATTTGATTGACACAACATGCCTACCATTTTAAAGGTGAAAATTGTTGCTTTATCGTGACACAAACAATAATTAAGATGAAAAAAAAACACCCAGAAATCTGGAGTGTGCATAGGTATTCACCCCCTTTCATGCAAAACCCCTAAATAAGAGCTGGTCCAACCAATTCACTTCATAAATCACATAATTAGATGATTAAGATCCACCTATGTACAATCAAAGTGTCACATGATCTGTCACATGATGTCTGTATAAATCAACCTGTTCTGGAAGGACCCTGACTCTGCAACACTACTAAGCAAGCAACATGAAAACTAAGGCGCACTCCAAACAGGTCAGAGACAAAGTTGTGGAGAAGTATGGATCAGGGCTGGGTTATAACAAATATCCCAAACTTTGAATATCCCAGGGAGCACCATTAAATCCATTATAGCAAAATGGAAAGAATATGGCACCACTACAAACCTGATAAGAGAAGGCCGCCCACCAAAACTCACAGACCAGGCAAGGAGGGCATTAATCAGAGATGCAACAAAGACACCAACAATAACACAGAGGGAGCTGCAAAGATCCACAGCGGAGATGGGAGTATTTGTCCAAAGGACCACTTTAAGCCATACACTCCACAGAGTGGGGCTTTATGGAAGAGTGGCCAGAAAAAAAATCCCTGCTTAAGAAAACACATTTGAAGTTTGCCTAACAGCATGTGACAGACTCCCCAAACAAATGGAAGAAGATTCTCTGGTCAAATGAGACGAAAATTGATCTTTTTGGCCATCATGGGAAATGCCATGTGTGGTGCAAACCCAACACCCTGAGAACACCATTCCTACAGTGAAGCATTGTGGTGGCAGCATTATGCTGTGGGGATATTTTTCATCTGCAGGGAGAGGAACGCTGGTCAGGACTGAAGGAAAGATGGATGGCACTAAAGACAGGGCAATTCTGGAGGAAAACCTGTTTGAGTCAGCCAAAGGTTTGAGACTGGGATGAAGGTGCACGTTCCAGCAGGACAATGACCCTAAACATACTGCTAAAGCTACACTAGAGTGGTTTAAAGGGAAACATTTAAATGTCTTGGAATGGCCTAATCAAAGCCCAGACCTCAATGCACTTGAGAATCTGTGACATAACTTGAAGATTGCTGTACATCAACGCAACCCATGTAACTTGAAGGAGTTGGAGCAGTTTTGCCTTGAGGAATGGGCAAAAATCCCAGTGGCTAGATGTGCTAAGCTAATAGAGACTTGTAGCTTTAATTGCAACAAAAGGTGGCTCTACAAAGTATTGACTTTTTTTTGGGGGAGGGGATACTTATGCACACTCCAGATTTCTATTTTTTCATCTTAATTATTGTTTGTGTCACAATAAAACAACAATTTTCACCTTTAAAGTTGTTGGCATCTTGTGTAAATCAAATGGTGCTAACCCCCAAAAAATCCATTTTAATTCCAGTTTGTAATGCAACAAAACAGGACAAACACCAAGGAGGATGAATACTTTTGCAAGACACTGTAACACTAACAATAACAATGGTGGAGATCCCATTTAACTGCCATCAGAATTCAGTATTAGTTATACAACTAATATAGAAAAATTATTAATACTGAGCCTTTATTGGAATCAAAAATTCCATGGAATATATATTCCAAGTTGAACCCCTTTGGGAAGTTCCTGAAGGGACCTTAATGGGTTTTTCTGTCTAAGAATGAGTTATAAGCCTGTGACAAGTCAGTTGAATTCATTCATTCATCTGCTGTAATCACTCAATCCCGCTCAGAGTTGTGGTGGATCATTGGGCATGTAATGGGAATACCACTAGTCCATCACAAGGCCCAATGTCTTACATCATGTTCTTACCTTTTCTACATGGGTTTCCTCCAGGTTCTCCATTTTCCTCCCACTGTCTAACAACATGCCAGTGGGTAGACTGGTGAAAATAAAAGATGAAAAAGCATGTGAATATGTTCACGGTGCTCACCGATGGACTGGTGTCCAATCTAATATGTATTCCTGCTTCAATCCCAGCATTCCTGGGATAGACTCCAGATCCACCGTGATTCTGATCATCATACTGAAAGTGAATAAGCTACTTAAAGCTAAATTCATTTCAAACAAGTGTTGTTAGTTGACAGGAAATTTTTCTAATGTACATGTTAACACAGTGGAACTAGTTTGGGTTCTGAGATTTAAGAAAATAAATGTTGGCTAAGCTTAAATATTTCCTCATAATGTGCCTAATCTTATAAATAATATAAATGAAACTATAGTACAATAAAATAAACCTGTGCTCATGCTCAGGCTAAAAACAATGATTAGACTAATCCCAGATTAAGATGCTGAAAATAATGATTTGGTTTAGTAACTGTTTTTGGATAAATGTCTGAATAAATTCTCGCTATGGATTCTTCCCAGTCATTCCTGCGCTGATGGTTAAATGATTCAGACATGTTTCCTTGTTTCATCTTAACTACCGGCACGTTATCCCAAAGCCCTCCGCCATAAACAACGAGCCAAAGTCTGCTCTGAATTTAACTCTTTGAAAAAAAAAACTCCATCCTTTCAACTCCAGTTTTGTGACATATTGAGAGCCTTTATTTTGGTAAAAACAAAAAATATGGTATCACTCAGTAAATGTTGCACTTAAAAGGCTCGAATAACAGAGTGCTCTGATAGAACAGATTAGGCTGATCAAACGCAGGAGTCGAGCTACCTTCCGTGACCCCGGTGAATCAACTGCTCTGTGGAGTGCTGACTTTCTCCAGGCCTCAGAGGGTGTTTGGTGGAGAAAGGGCAACCCAGCCCCAAACATGGTGCTTGGAATGGAAAGCTGCGACTCTGAACCACTGTTTATTTCTCCGAACCATCAGCGTTCAAGGGGTTCAAGGGGTTTTTTTTTTTGGATGAAGCTTCCTTGTGAGCATGCAAGAAATCCGACTGATTTCGCATCCTGTACGCTTGAATGGGGCTAAGTTTAGCATGAATTTCACTGAAGGCTGTGAGCACGCTCTGCTAGGGGTGCAAGAAGATGGCTCCTGGCTGTACAAACATACATTCTGTGTGTGTGTGTGTGTGTGTGTGTGTGTGTGTGTGTGTGTGTGTGTGTGTTTGTGTGTGTGTTAATAAAGTTATAGCGTCCCCTGAGAGCTAATCATAATGTTGCACACAGTGGAGTGAAGGTCGGAGAAGGCCCGAAGCTCTGAGTGCTGACTCTGAACATCAGGCATTTATCAGATCATTGTTTTTCTAAACAAAATGTTCATACATACTGTCTTCTTCTTCTGCTTCTCCTCCTCCTTCTTCTTCTTCTTCTTCTTCGTTTTAAAATAAACTTATGGCAGTTTTAGCCAAAAGGGGGCGATATAATTCTTACAACCGACCACAAACACTTGAATTACAGATAAAAAATTATATATTGACAAATTAAAACTATCAATTTATTATTATTGTTGCTATTATTATTATTATTATTATTATTATTATTATTATTATTATTATTGCTGTTGTTGTTGAAGAAGAAGAAGAAGAACAACTTTATTCATCACACGCTTATGAAATTCCTCTCTGCATTTAATCCATCTGAAGCAGTGAACACACACACTGCTTCAGATGGGTTTAATGCAGAGAAGAATTTCACAAGCGTGCGATGAATAAAGTTGTTCTTATTGTTGTTGTTGTTGTTGTTGTTGTTATGATGCTACTGCTGCTGCTGCTGCTGCTGCTGCTGATGATGATTATTATTATTATTATTATTATTATTATTAAACCTTTAGGGTTGTGGTGGATCTCGAAGTCTGTCCCAGTAACACTTGACGACAACAACAACAACAACAACAACAACAACAACAAGAGCAGTTGGTTCAAATTATTTCTATTAATATTTTAGTTAATATTATCATTTGCCAGTTTATATTCTTTTCTTCTCGATGTGCAGCCAGTAAACATGTGGATTTTATGATTATTTCTTCATATCTTCATTATCAGGATTGATTTGTTATTTATAATAATTTTAATTATATTTCTAAAAACATTTATTCGTATTTATAACAATTTAAATGTTACGCATTTGGAATTCTCAATACTACTACTACTCCTCACAACAACAACAACAACAATAATAATAATAATAATAATAATAATAATAATGCTGGTGAACGTCATCACTACACCGGTTCACTCCTGAGTGACGTCACTGTTCCAGTCCCCACTGATCCACACTGCACTTCTTGTCTTGGGCAAACATTGTTTTTGTCGCGAGCTCGGTCCTGTCACTCCATTAATTAGACATAACAATCGGCTCTTAATAAAGTGTGTTTGTGTTGTGACCCTGGGTATAAAAGCAGAGGGGAAGAGGAGCAGCGAGCGGCACTTTAATAAGGGCTTTTGTGCGACGCGCATGCGCAGACCGGCGCAGACAGGCGCCGCTCTCTGCACAAAGACCTGTCGCACTGACGCGCGGGTGGAAACTGCGCATGCGCTCGAATACTCCCCCGGCCAAATCTAAACAGCTGATAACCTAATAGACCGTGCATAAATAAAGCACACTAGAGCTGCAGGGGTCCTAACATTTTTAATTTTTTTTAATTTGGTAACTACTGAGCTCTTGGTAGAGATAAATAGGAATCAATTAGTCTATTCAGACTCTATATAGTTTTTTTTTATTTTTTAGAATTAAACTAATTCCTTTTAAAATCCAACAATGTTGTAAATTATATTAGAAATATAACAACAATAATTAATTTTGCACATACTAATGAAACAAATATTTCAAAAAGACTTATAAATTTGTATACTCATAACACTACTTATTATAGCCCTCTTAGAGCCCAGTCACTTGAACTTGTCTGACGTTTTTTGAGTTTTAATGAAGCTGAAAAAGTTTTTAATGAACAGAGAGTGCTTGAGATGAGAAGAATCAACAGATGGCGCACTGAAGCTGAGTTAAAGCTTTGAAGAAGATATTTTTTGAAAATGTTAGATTTTTTTAAACGTGGAGTTTGTTGTTGAAACAGTGCTCACACTGGAGTTTACTCTTAATTCTTTTGTGTTGTTATTCTGTAGAAGTATAGTGTGTGTGTGTGTGTGTGTGTGGTTTCCTGGCTTTGCTCAAATTAGCCACTTCTATGATTTAAAAAAATATAATTGGACGCTGGTACAGTGTTAATACAGATCATTTTTACAGCTAGTTATAACTACTAATATTGTATTTTTGTTTTTTTATATTATATTATTTCTTCCTTTCGTGACAATATTTTAATTGCCCTGTAATTAGTCCCACCATTGGCCAATTACCATCCGCCACGTCATACCAGGGGTCTAATATGCTAATCAGCCACACACCTGTGAATGAAGACGTGGCCACAGAAATGTGCAACACCTTCCTCTTTTATTGAAATGCAGAAAATGCAACAAAAACCATGTCATTTACCCGAATATGTTCCAAAAAAAAAAAAAAAAGCAGAGGAACTATTTTAAAGACTTTCTCCAGGACAGATATGGTTTTATTTATTTATTTACTTTTATTTATTTATTATTTTAAAAAAGAAGAAAGAAAAAAAGAAACCTGAGATTTCCCTGTTAGTGCATCGCTGTATTTAAAAAAAAAAAAGTCGCAACGCAATACAATGTATGAAATTGAGTTTTGCAAGCAGAAAGCGCGTGCGCGCGCGCACACACACACACACACACACACACACACACACTCACTCGGGGTTCCATACAAACAAGCGCTAGAGATAATAATAATAATAATAATAATAATAATAATAATAATAATCCTATACACTCAGGTAATTGGGGGGCAAATATAAATGTAACAAATTGCAACCTCGATTTTTTTTTCTGTATTTACACACCAATGTACAGTCTGAATAAATTAAAACACATCATCTAAAATCCATTCGACTTATTTACATAGTTATATTGATCTGAATATTACATATAAATAATAATAATAATTATCATAATATATAGAAACAACAACAACAACAACAAAAACAAGTCCCACATGAGAAGATGATGATCATCCGCTGATTGTGTTTTCAGCCACAGGGTTCAGGGTCGAATCACTGTTCAATCCCCGTGATCATGATTTAAACCTTTTTAGAAAACAAACAAACAAACAAACAAACAAAAAAATAATTCGCGGTCTGTGAGTCTCGAGTGAGTTTCATCCGCATCTTTCTGGAACCTTCAGGAATAAACCGACGCCGAAGTGCGGGGTTTGTTTGTTTGTTCCTCCACATCCGGTGTCTGTTTGGACGACTTTTTTTTTTTTTTTAAACCAATGCATTTAAAAAAAAATGATACAAATGAATGCATTTGAAAACCGGGTTATTTGGGAGACTCTCGGCCCGCCGACTCGTCCCGCTGTCTGTCCAGTCCGCTCACGAGCCTCTGGATGCTCTGCAGTTCGGTCACGGCTTCCTTGACGGGCGCGTGCGGGGATCCGTGCGGCCCGGGTGCCGGACTGCTCTCCCTGCTGCCTGGTTTGGAGGAGGAGGAACCCGAACCTGAGCCAGAACCCGAGTCTCCGTGATCGACACCCGGAAGTCCGGCGCTGAGCAGGCTGGAGCTCGGGGGAATCTGGTAGGGACTGAAGCGCAGTCTGGGTCGCGAGCCGCTCAGTAAAGCGCTGCGACTGAGACAAGACGCGACACCGCCGGCGGGGAGAGACGAAGCCGCTGCAGCCGCCGCCGCCGCTGCCGCCATGTAGGTGTACGGGTACGGGAGGAGACTACCGAAGGGCGGCATGGAGATACCCTACAGAAAGAAGATCATGGGCATGACTGTAAGATGCACTGATTTAAAACACTCACGTGCATTTATTTTAGCATGGCAATGGGTTTATACCTGTTGAATCACCCTAACCCTTCATCAAATAAAGTCTGAAATTTGGTACTAAATTAATTTTTTTTTAAAAAAAGAGATGATATTGATGGCTAAACATGCCAGTTGGTCTTTACCTGAGATGCGAGCATGTGCTGCGAGAGGTGGAACGGGAAGGATCCAGGTGTGCCAGCGCCCTGAGGTGACAGGCCTCCGTTCTCCAGGGCGCTTGCCCCCGACATCGATGCCAACAAGTGCCCCATGCCCATACTCGAGAAAGCCCCAGGCGCCATGCCGAACTGGCTCGGGTGAAACAGTAACGGGTGTCCTGCTGCACTCAGCGGGTTGAATAAAGGCTGACCATGCAGACCGGACAGCGCTAGGCTCTGGAGGTGATTGGCACTAAAGGATGACGGGCCCTCTGTTTGGATCAGAAGCGGGGTAAAGCGTTCCTTGCCCTCTTTCCTGGATGCTTCCGAATCTTTAGGGTTCCCTCTTTCGGATTTGTCCTTCTCTGGGTTTCTGATGCTGAAAGCAGAGTCGCTTTCTCTAATCGAGTCCGCATAATCTTCTTTCTTGTCAAGCTCGGGTCTGTCCTTGACCCTTTCGTCAATGCTTGGCTTGAAAGGAGATGATCCTTGTGGACCAGGACTACTCACTCCAACAGAGTCCTGGTGCTCAAACTCTTGATCACTCTCAGTGGAGTTTTTCTCATCTGTCAAATTATAATGACAAAACATATTTCAAGACTTGAAATATGAATATTCTATTCTTTGGAGGCATCTATAAAGG